>NC_072735.1:12214367-12372247 GCF_026930045.1 Uloborus diversus
GTCAATTAATGTAATAATTACGTCATGAAAGCCGCTATGGCTATTACCACAATTTTTGAGTGAGATATCTCCGACGTTTTTTGTTTACCATTCTAGTTACTACAAAGTGTACAAAAATTAATAACTCTTAATGAAACCAAACGATTTTAACGTGTAAAATCTTTTGTGTAAATCAATATTTTTCAAGGTCACCAGTGCAGCCATCAATACCTTCTGGAGGGGGTTTTTTGATCAAAAATACCTTCTCGAGGGGGGGTTTTTGATTAAAAAAACCTTTTGAATGGTTTTTTTCAATCAAAAAATACCTTTTGAAGGGGATTTTTGATCAAAAATACCTTATGAAAGGGTTTGTTGATCAAAACAGCCCTTTCATTTGCACAAGCTATTGTATTAATATGTGCATTCATGTTAAAACCAGTGGCTATAAGGGTTCCCCCCCCCCCTTTACTCCACCACTGTTCAAGGTTATTATCGTCTGCTATCAAAGTAATTATTTTCGAATAAAACTATTCCACGGTTCCAAACATTTTTTGTTTCATGTTTTTCTGACAATAACTATTTAAGCAATGTCTGATATTTCTAATCTGAGTTCAAAAAATTTTAGTGGGCAATTGTGGACATCTTGAAGACAGTTTTGACAAACGAATATGTAGTTTGTCAAGAGGAATCAAGAGAAAAATTATATTCTCCGACAAAAAACGTGTTCGAGAAGCTGCGGTAATACGCAAAAGACGCAATATTCAAAAACGCTGCAAGAAAATATGTGTGTCATTGCAGCAACTAGTGCTACAAGAAATACACGCGAGGAGAAACGCTAAAAAAAATGGTTAAAAAAATGCACAGACTGCTGCGAGTTTATATGCACATCCAAACTGTTAAGTTCTTATATTCGAAAGTATGAGCGAGAAACCAATACAGTGTGCGCAACATCTATCCTCAAATTTGGATTGTTTAAAAAGGCAAACTAAATATTAAAGCCTCTTTTAAATTCTGGGCTTGGATTTATTCTTTCAGAAATAAAAGAATTAATGCTCAATGCGGAATGTAGATGAAAATGCATTGGTTTTCATTAATGAAATAAAACTATTTATCGTAACAACGTATAAGGAAAGCATTCTTTTCTGTGCTTCCGAAAGAAATAATGAACCTTTGTTGGTTTTTTCTAGACATTTATCTCTAAAAGTACTTGCTGCTGCTTTTAGCTCACAAGAAGCCGTGAAGACTGCAGAAAATCATTGAGAATCTTGAGAAAATTATTATAAAATGTTGATTTTAGACTACAAGAGAAGTTCTGCTAAGCGAGTAAAGATGATTCAGGATGCTCTTGGGTCAAAGGATGAGGAAAAAAGTCAAATAATGATTCAATCGCTACGAAAAAAAATTGACAGTTTGAAAACAGAGATTGAGTTTTTGTTAAGGGATGTAGTGACAAATCGGAACTGTGCATGTGCAGGTATTGGGAAGTGTTTCGTTCATTGGTTTCACTTGTAAAACACTTGGTTATTGCTGATCGCGAAGAAAATTACAAATTATACGTTCGGACTGTTGAATTACTGTTTCCAGTCTTTCGTGTATTTGATTGCAATATTTATCTACTATATGCAACATGGTACTTAGAGAGGATAAGGGCGCTAGAAAATTAGTGTCCCTACCTGTAGGAAAAATTCATTCAAGGTAAATTTGTTGTTAAAAAATAGAATGGTAAATTCAATGCTATGAAGCCAGATATGAAGTTGGAAGAAACAATTCAACGGTCACAGAAAAGTGCCGGAGAAATTGCAGGGCAGACGAGAAAAAGTATGTTGCCGAGTGGCATTTAGAAGTATCATGAAATTTTAATGATATGCAATGTGTTTCGCGGTCTTACTAGTTCTCACTTAATGGATCACTATGAGAGTGTCCCGCATCATTATTTTTATAGGCATTCATAGCCAGTATTTTGATAAATGTCAAAAGACTTGTTGATTTTATCTATCAACATATAAATCCTACGAGATTTCTGAAACAGGGCAACTTAACTGCTTTCTCAGTAAACGACTTGAGAATGGTAGTGTCAAGATTCGCCGTCTCAGCATCATGAATATGATGAATCATGAATTGATTAGAACAGTACCGCCCGTTTAGACTGGATACATTTTGTTTCAAAAATTGTCTGATTTACTTTCAAAAGTCAACCTACCATGCTTTGATGCACACTTCTTCATGAAATATCACTTCTAAGCCAATGGGAAAGAATTAACTTTAAAAAGGGTGCAGAGACATGGAAATAGCGAAAGAAAGGGGAGAATGCATTAAAAATATTTTGGATTACGACTTTTTTCCAACGAACAGATTATGTGATGGTCAGGGGCGTGCACAGAAATTTTGGGGCCCGTCACAAATGACTTTTCCGGGCCCCCTTCCATAGTGTTTACCCATATATTTCACCCCTAGTTTTAAAAATATTGGGCCCACTTCAGGCTCAGGCGCGGGGCAACAGGTTTCTCTTCTCCCCCCTCCCCCCCTTTTCATGCCCCTGGTGATGGTGATTCACCTACCAAGCTAGATTACAGAAATATCTGTTGCCAGAACATTTTTAATTTAGCAAAGTATTCCCAATAAAAATTGCACTCGTTATATATTTCATGTCACAAGTCTGCTAAATAAAGAAAACTTTTGGCGAAGTTATCAGCAATGTTCTGCACAGATTCATTTCTGTATGCTTTTTTCATGAACTTCATGTCTTGTTCGATAGTTATTTTCAGCATTTTGTGAAATAATCAGAAAGGATGAGAAGAGAACCAGCTAAGGGCACAACAAACCTTGCTGTAATTGTCAGAAAAACACTAGTACCTATACAGGTAGAAAATTTCTGGTCTTCAGTATCAAATAAGGAACATTTACAGTAAACAGCACGCAAGGAAATAGAAGAAATGTCCAAAAATGCTACATTTTCATCAATTGCAAGTGGTTTAACAGTTAATGAAGAAGCAATCTGCAATACTTTTCATAGGAGATTTGAGACAGATCATTGAAGAACTTAATTAGAATAACTCATTATAAGATGCAGATCTACGAATTTTTCGACACATAGACTGGGCTGATAAAAATGGTTCAAAAAGAGTGGTACGGCACCAAATGATACAGACGTCCGTCGTAGTGCAATAACATGAAATGCAAAAATAGATCTTAACCTTTTTTAAAAGTACTAATCTTGTATTTTTCGTTTATTGTGTTGTTGAAGAAACATGTATGTGATAAACACGAGTTTAAAATGAGCATTTTGGATTATTCATAAAATTTTGTACACTTTTTAGTATCTAGAATATTCAACGATAAATGTCAGAGATATCTCCACTTAAAATTGTGGAAACTGCTAGGGCGGCTTTTATGACATAATTAATACATTAATTGACTTCCTAGACTCCAAAAGCTGCATTTCAAAATTAAAAGTAAAAATGTAGGTACGCCCGTTGCGAAAAACGTAATGAGCAAGTGAACCAAAATGGCCGCTTTCTTTGATGGCCTGTAAAATTATTTCGCGCAGGATTCAACATGTCTACCCAAGATATTCTCGCATTAGAACACCTATAGATCAAGATTCTAAAGAGAAATTCTCTGGACCTAAAAATTTTTACGGGACTATATTGTGGGGCCAGGACTAATACTCCGAACAGATTTTTTTTTTTTTTTAATTTTATGGAAAGTATTACCGGAAGAGAACTAAATGTGTTAAAGGAAAAAAAAAGAAAAAGAATTTTTCAGCACATATTGATTTGAAACACATTGAAAAAAAAAAAAAAAAAAAAAAAAACAGAAAAAAAAAACGCAATAAACTTTACTTGAAATGTACTTTACATTAAAGATGTTTTGAGGTGAATAGACAGGTTGAGTTTTTACTGGTGAAGTGATGATACTTTTGACGAGGAAGAAATACTATTCCTTAGGTTTCATAAACATAATGTCTGTTCGTGAAACCTAGAGTCTTTTACTATGTTTCACTGATTTTAAATATTTTTTTCCTATAGCAGAACTATATTTTAATTTTTCAGCTTCAGAATGAAAAGTAAAAATATTCTCTGATCAATTTCTTCTAAAACCAGTCATCTTGTGTTGAATGTATACTAGAAATAAAAATGGGATTGAATATTTATTTCGTTGAAATGGAAATTTCTTTGCATAGGTATTCGCTGCAATGAGATTTTACTGTATTATTTAATGATTTTTTTTATCATTGATTAAATTTATTATTATTTTATTTATTTATTTATTTATTTTATTTTATTTTTATTTTTTTTTGACATTTTTTTGACTTAAGATTTTCTATTCAAATTCACCAGCTGTTAGTGAATCTTGCTATTATAAAACTACACATTCCACAATTGTGTTTGTGGCAAAGAAAGGAGGGCTAATGGAATGCACTGATACGACAGCGAACCTGTTTCCGTATTCATCTATCTCTCTTGGGAGTGTCCGAAGTCCTTTATTCGCATAGCATTCTAAGCCTTTCTGAATAGATATCTTTTTGGGGTGCAAACAGCTCACACACACGTGTTGTATTTTCTACCTTGTCACTCTATAATAGTAAACGTGACGCAATGTGATAACTGCTACTTCTTAAATCTTATTTTTTTTTTTTTTAAAGGAAAAACAGGAAGAACATATTGATTAGAAGGAAAACTACTAGCCTCAACTTGGGGTTTGGGACCACAAAAAACAACAGCACAAGTAAAGGTGGTTTTGAACGATTTCACGTAACAATTTGCATTATTTTTACCATAGAAATTCAAATATTTCGGGGGGCAGCATCCCTTCCCCTTCGTTCTCCTAAACTACATCACTGCAGATTGATACATTTAATTGATTCACTTTAGGCCACGATTTTTTTGCACTACTTTTAGTTTACACTAACTAAAACGCCACACAAGTTTAGATTCAGCTAACTCTTTGTAATAAAATAAAAACGTCCAACTAGATTCTCTCTCTGTTTACATATATTTATAATCGACTAGTATGGGGGACAACTGCCCCTTTTCTTTTAAAACAAAAGGTTCCCATTATTTTATAAAAATTAAAAAAAAGTAGCATCGAATTGAAAGAAGTACCATATGACCATTAGTCCCAATATTTGAGGTCGTGCCCCGGACTTTTTTGAGAAAAAGTCTGTTAATCAGTAATGACGTTAAAATTAAATTTTAGAAAAAGTCACCTGTACAGGCACCGCCTACTTACCCCCCCCCCCCCCCCCGTCATGTATCTCCAACTTTTTTGTGCACCAGCTGCTAATGTTCTCTCTAATTATATTTTTATCTTTCGCACTCTTGCAAGGAAAGTGACACAACTCAAAATTTGAGAAAAACGTACTAGATATTTATTTTAAATCTAAATTTAGTGCTCTTTTTTGCCAACAAAAGTCGCACAATATTTCTGGCATATGTCGAATTTCTCGGGTAGAGGAAGAATTTACGATCCCGCAATGCGATATAATTTCAAGTCGTCAGGATGCATCCCACCCCTCCTAGGAGCTCTGAAACATTTAACTGAGACACCCTGCATATATAATAATGCATCATGTTTCTCTGCAGTTTTTTCAGTTCGAGCTTTACCAGGTGTATGAGAAGCGTTTCGCAATTTCATTTTAAAATAATTAATATTTTCCTTTGAAAACATTTGCATAAAAGGTGCAATACGTAATATTTTTCTATTTTTAAATAAAAACTTGAAGCACTTGGTGATTAATAAGTTTAACATCGTTTAAAACAGCACTAATTTGCAAAAAAAAAAAAAAAAAAAGGTGCAGATAGAAGGGTATTGCAGTGAAGAGGAGGATTGCAATGAGAAACTTGTAATATAAGAAGATGTGAGCTTTGGATGTTATAAGGTAATCAGAACATCCAATAAAGTTAAAGTCCATACCTAAGTTAAAAAATTTTTTGCTATGAAAAAGGTCTTAATTGCCCCCCCCCTTTTCCCGAAACATCTGACTGGAGTTTTTGGTAAACTTGTGCTGTTTCCAAAGTTGTTCATTTTTCCCCCATTTACTTTTTAGTTCAGATATTTATTTATTTCATACTAGGAAATTTATTAAGAGCTTGACGGAAAGGCATTCTGTACAGAAAAGAAAAGCGCAAAACAGATATCCGTATAACAAGTTAGAATTTTATCTTGAGAGGGGTTTGTCGTAACAGTTCGTAAATAAATATATTTCAGAAGACTTGAATTGCAAATATCAGTCCAAGTTCAGGATTAATTTTAAGTGATAAGTATTGTAGATTACCTCGAATGCTTAGGGGAGTACTCTGAACACATTGAATTTGCTCTAAAATCCTTTCATACTTCCTCTTCAAGAGTTGATAAAGCATAAGAGTTTCGTGATGGTATTACATACTTCATAAAAAATAATTTAATTAATGGAAAAGTATGCATTTTATACCATTAAGCTCGTACCGTTTTGCTTTGAAAAACGGGCTTGTAAATCCAAAACAGATGTCAGCATTTTTTTTTTGGGGGGGGGGGGACTTTGCATTTTTTTAAAACCAAAATGGTGCTTTTATTTCATTATTTTAAACCGCTTGTAAACATGATCTTTTTTTGCAAATATTAAAAATTTAATTTTACGGAACTGTGTTGTGTGACAAGAAAATTTTCCTCTCAATTCCGGATTTAACGCAAAAAATCGAAAAGAATTAATAATAAAAAAAAAAATAAGATACATGACATAACCCACATTATTAGATTAAGTTCATATTCCATCGGACAATAGTGTCACTTAGTATTCCTAGAGACGCTAGTGCCATGAACTTTCATTTTATAAGAGAGATTAAATTTATGATATTTTTGAAAAAGTATAATTGACAGGATATTTATATTTGAACAGATTAATAAAGATTTTATGCTGGCACGCTAGTTATACTTTTATATTTATTTCAGACTAAGATTTCTAATTCAGATCTTTTTGTATTTGATAATTAATTATAATAAAAACTTCATTTCAGCATTTTGCGAGAATATTCATTTTTAGTACCTAATTTCAATCTAAAAATACACAATTTCTGAGTACATATCCATTTCAAGCAGCGTTAGGACGAACTTACTCATACATAGCTCTCGAACACGTGCGCCTGTCCAGTGAACGGAAATAAATTAGATCGACAACTGACTCTCCACCTACTCGCGGTTGCTCCTTTTTCGGAATTTATCTTAAGACACCCGCGGTTAGTTGCTTCGAGTACTGCAGGAAAGTCCACTGCCCCTACTCAAGGGGCTCGGGCTACACAGTTAAAGGCACATAAACCTCACCCCGAGCTCAGCTCGGGCTGCGCAGTTAAGAGGCTAGGACTAATTCTGAACTGATCCAAGTGTTAAATTTAAACTGCAAGACAAAATCTACTTCTTTTTAATAAAATTCTACAAAAATTTCGAAAATAAAATAAAAAACACAAATTAATGCAGAAAACATGAATATCTATTGTTTTGAAGATAACAGAAATATTCTGCCCTGACCTATTTCAAAATCATATGTGATTCTCAGTAGGTAAAATAATTCCTGTAGTCTAGTTTATTTTATGATTAAAAGCTATTGAGAATGAAGTTAGTTGTTGTTCCAAATTTTACATTCTACAACTTTCACAGTAAACACACACTTAAACGCCTTTCTTGCAATCTTTGTCTTTTTGTTAATAATAAAGCTGAAAGTCTGTGTCTCTGAATGTATGGATCTTTTTATATTTGTTACACGCTAGCGCTAGACCGTTTGGTCAATTTTTCTGAAATGCGGTACAGAATTAGTTCGAAGCATAGGGGTGAGCGCCTCGAAGCGACTTTTTGAAAATTAAATTTTTTCTTTTTCTATACCAATTTTAAAAACATTTTTACCGAGCAAATTATCATAACGCGGATGAGTAAATTACCAAATTGTCATAAGGTGAAACCGTAACATGGGTGAGCAAATAAACACAGCAACTTAGCGAGAAATTCATCATCCATAATTTGTAACTATACAGGCGAACGAGACTCGGTCAAGAGTCCGATAGGTTCGAAACTTAGCACTCTGCCGATTGAGCCAGTGCAATCGTCAGGCAGTGTGTGCGGCAATATTAGTATGTCCACGAAAACGATAATTTAACTTCTTAAGAACAAAGATGGTGATGCACAATGGCACAAAAATAGGGCGGACCGGGGCAAGTTTACGTGCCCTTTTTTCAAAACGATTTATAACTAGAGATTGGACAGTCATAGCGGATTGATTCTGCTCTCTAGCACATATTCTCACAAGTTTTTGAGCATCAGTCGAGCTTCGGTCCAGCATGCAGAAATAATAATCTGTTTTCTACCAAATTGAGTGAGTTTTGTGTTGAAAGTTTTGAAGCATATTGTGAAGAATAATACTTAGTTAAGAAAGAACAAATGTATAAAAAATAGCAGAATTTTATCCTTTTTTGAGAATTGTACCTGTATGAACTGAAATGTGTTTAAATTTTTTTTCACATTAAAAATACATCCAAACTTGGCGACGGGGCAACTTTACGCGTTGACGTCGGAGCACCTTTACGCACGTTCTTACAGTGTCTTACTTCTAAACGTTCCCTGACGCTTTTTTCGCTCAGAACTGTCTCAAACCTTTTTAATATTTTCAGGATATTTAGTTTTGAAAATCAGTATTTATTTTGAGTTATAAATTCGTATCTTATAAGTTACAATCATGTAGGTCTGTCTGCATGCCCATTCAGCTTTTACTTTATACACTATTCTGTATTTCTGTATGTATTAAATTTGCTTGATTTTAACGATGGTAAGACTTTATGTTCAAAACACTAATAGAACCACGTTAAATGACAAAATATAAATGTAAAATCGTGCCCCGTGTTCGGGGCAAGTTTACGCAACCGACTTGGACTCAAAAATATTTTTTTAACCGTTGAAAACACAAACTGAGCAACAACTGAATATACCAATTTTGACTCCAATAACTGCTTCATAAAACCGCCATGTCTAAAACTTCCTAAGTTAAAACATAAAATTTACAAAATTCATTGAAAAAAAAATCCGCGTAAATGTGCCCTAGTCTATCCTACGTTATGTTATGTAACTTCATGATAGATAAACACAATACAGGAATCAAAGAGTGATTGTTGAATAATATAAACATATCCCAATAATGCAAATGCTTTCCTTCTGTCACGTGTGTTTACGACACACCCTGCTTTTATTCTGTTTTCAACTACATTTAATATCCGCTCAGACGAACAAATTCCAAAATGACGTCATTTAATTAAAAGTGCGTAAAATTTTTCACCTTACATTTAAAAATATATTCCAAGCAACAATTGATTTTCTACGAGATTAAGAAATGGAGAGATGGTATTGTTTGTTGATCTGTGTTCGATTGCAGAAATGAATTTCCAAACATAATCTTAACATACTTGCTTATGGAATCCAGAAAGTTAAGTGTTGCAGAGTTCGAAGTATTTTTCTTTTAGTTGATCTTCAGCAGTGCCCTTGAAAAGAAATGAATAGATGTTGAAGGGTTTTCTTACGCAATAAATATATTTATATATAAAGTTTTTATTAAAGAATATCGTAGTAAACGTTTAGTTATGTTTTAAGGGTGAATTTCGCTTAGTTAAACTAATAGAATTTCACAACCAGTAAGTTAAGATACAAAACTAATACATGATTTATCGCTATTCCCTGTACATTTACGTAAATATTTTTATTTTTCGTCAAAAGCGACCATTAGGATCGCTGCTACTTCATAAAGACAATTCGATGAGTTAGCTATCCTTAAAGTTCATGTTTTATTTTTAGTATAAAAATTAACGCTTTAACTAGCGATTTGTGTTTCATCCTTACCCTACACATAATCATCATTTCAGAAAAATAAAATTGAGACACAGCAAAAATTAACTAAAAAGTACAGTAAACTGCCGATTATCGGCGGTCGCATTATCCGCGGCTCGGATTATCCGCGGGTCATTAACATTTTTTTTCTTCATCGGTGGTGACTTATGACTATGTTAGTGTTTGTTTTTAGATTTTTCATATATTTTTTACAATTAATGTTATTGATTTTAGCTATAACTTTTCTGTATGTGTGAGTTTTATTCTTATTTTTTAGCTATTCTATACACCAGTATCGTTTTTTCCTATAATTCGGATTATCCGCGGTTTCACTTATCCGCGGTTACCGTGCCACCCTAATCCGCGGATAATCGAGAGGTTACTGTTACTACAAAATCTGATGTTCAAACATATGCTTCGTATATTGTCCTAGACTAGTGGAATAAAAAAACGGTTGCTATTAAAAAAAAAGAGCTGTTGACAAACACAGATTTAATACGGAAATATTAAGGGAAACTGCAAACCGTTTAAAAGAATATCTTACCCGTTCTCTGTAAACACATACTAAGTTTCACTAGCAAATGAGAAAATAAACTTATGATAAAAATGCCATTCCACTCAAAATTAACAACATTTATCTGATGTATGTTTTTTTTTTTTTTTTTTTTTTTGTTTGGCAATCTTGGTATTTATTTAAACACATAACTTTGATGTATTTAACAAACTGCAAATTACTTTACTAAATAGATTGAAGTAGATGAAGTTTTTTTATGGTAAAACTATTTGTTTTCCGAAGTTTAAAACTTGAAATAATGACGACTAAAGAGCTAACATAGTTCAAAAGCAAAAAAAAAATGACTAATGGCATTTTCCCCAGGCGGCAACGTCTAGCTGTTTAATTTAACAACATCAATTGTAAAACTACAATACAATGCAGGTTTTTTGCTTAAGATAAATGGAACGTCATTGAGAAATTATGAATGGTTTCTTCACGGCTTTTCCTTACATACTAGAGCTCTTAAACTACATTTGTCATCGCTTCCCAACATTGTGCATTGTGCACAAAAATCAATCTCTTTGCAAAGCTCAGAAAGAATTTGTTCTTAATGTGTAATATTGAGGAAAAAAGGGAAAGATTTTTATTACTTCTTTTTTGTTTGTTTTGTTTGATATATACTAACAGGGCCGGATTTAGGGGAGGGCAGACGGGGTCTCCATAACAAAGGGGCCCCCACAATAAAATTTTTACAAAATATTTTAACTTTCACGGGTCAGCAAGTTTTACGTTTTTTCTCTCCTATAAATTATAATAAGAATATTATAAAAAAATAAATAGCAGTAACTTCAGGATGTATTTACTATTAAAGTGCTGATCGAAAATACCGGATATATACATATATATCAAAATATTCGGATATATATCAAAGTATCGGATATTTTCGAAAATATGATGATCTTTTCGAGCCCTGATTAGGGGCCTCCACTCCTTCGTTGCCCCGGGGCCTCCACACTTCCAAATCCGGCCCTGTATACTAAGACATAAATAATAACAACAGAAAATATAAAACGTTAAAAAACAAATAAACAGAATACTGCATACACGTGTTTCTTGATTTCCAGGAACCTTTTTTTTCAATTCGTAGGTGTGAGCGTCTAGATATAAAGACATTCAGTAAAAGCAACGAAAATGGACAGCAGACGTATTAAATAGCAAACTCGCAAATAACAAAAACAAACAAGACAAGATGAAACTCAAATGCAAAATTTTTTGCGTGATTCCCTCCCAGAAAAAACCGTTTATTGTTGACGAGCTCCTGGAAACCCCGAAACACTTGAATCAGTATTTTGTTTATTCTTGCTAAACAACGTTCGATAATTCCTGTTATTCCTCGGCAGAAAGGCATTTATTGCTTTTTGCTTATTGCAAAAATAATAATGTTCATTATTTTGATGCGTTTATACAATATGATAAAAAAAGGGTCATCAGTTGTAACTTATTATCATTAAATCACGAAATCAATTAATAATGAAATTATGTTCCTCATGAACGTTCTGGGGAATATGTAAAATCGTAATGAATGCTTTTTATCGTTTCTTTGTATTGGAAATTATTTAATTGGAAAATAAATCGATGCAATGTTTAAGCAAAACAGAAAAAAGATGCAACGTAAGTTCGTTCGTCAGAGAAATGTGTTTGCACGAATTGAGAAACAGTACTTTAGGAAATGCGAATGAAGACTATTATACTTTATGGAAAACCTTAATTTCAAGTTTATTTCATGCAGCAGCTGTATCCCCCGACAATGTATGAAACGTTTCATATTTCAAGCAGTACCTAGGCATTCCGTATCATCTCAAAAGAAAAACTAGCAAAGTAGGAAGTGCATTTTTGATTTCCGTCAAATATCACGTGGTAAGGCAACAAACAACGGCGAAAGGTGATACTAATCAGTATTGTGCAACATCATCACATCACACCCAAGGGTCCCCTGTTCCAATCACAGTTGTGACTTGTCCAGATTAGGGACCCCAGGGAAGTTGAAGCCTTATTTATTTATTTTTAAAACAATACATAATACAAAATACAGAACACAGCAACAAAACACGAAACACGCGAAACAGAATACAAAACAAAACAACAGACTACAGAACACAGACATCAGAATACACGGGTATATATATATGCATGTCAGTTGAACGTTACATTTGCACAGAGACACTGAAAAAACAAAAAGAAAATGTGTGAAATGCTGTCAGATGAAAAGAGCACTACGCGGCTCTCTGGAACAAGTACCACTCTGTAGATAAAAGGTTGAAAATTGCATCCATTTGTCACGTGCTGTGCGGAAAAGTGAGAGAATGCTTTATTCTTTCAGCAAGTATTGTGCAACAGAAAGAGCCTGTGGCAAACAATATAGATCAAACGAACAAGATATAGAATTGCTTACCAAAGAGACTTTCGTTACTGATAACTGTTGTGTGTGTGTTCAATGGAAACTAGCAATGTCGTGAATGCAAAAAAAAAAGTCAGAAACTTCATGCCTTCTGTATCCATGATACGTCAACATGCTTATCAGGACTTTTTTCAAACTTTACTTACTACAGTGGTGATAAAAAAAAAATTGCATCACCCGCGCCGCAAAGGAGAGGAATATCATCCCGACTGCATTCAACACACAGCCAAGCATCCCGTATCCCCATAGACTAATAATAAGAGTAGACCGAGCTTTCTCATTCTTGCTGATAAAGAAAATTGGTTCATAGATGTATCATGTGACTAGTGGAAGGGTTTGGCGAAGACTTTGGCAGCATGGTTGCTAGATGGCAGCATTATCTATAGTTTGGCACTCGACATGTATTTTAAGACAATGTGTTTTCATTAAAAAAAACTTCCAGGTGCAGGGATTGAACTGTTTTTCTTTTAGTTATGCATTATTTTGACATTAGTAATAGTTTTTAATCAGTTTTCGGTAACTTTTATTTCATTTGGAGCTGTCAGCGTTGGCGTGAACGAAATGGCGTAAACGTTTTGAGTTAACGCAAAAATGTACTAATCGGTATCTTAAATTGAAACTGTAGGTAAAAATCTTACCGTTCGCTGATTCCCCTTAGTCGCTTGCATCTTTTATTGCTTAGAGAGTTATTGAAGTTGACTAAAGAAAATGCACAATACTATCTAAACGAAAAACTCATTATATTAACAAAATATTTACAACTTAGAATAACAAATTTACAAATCGGACTCCATAAAAGATCATTCTTCCGTGTTCCATCAATTCTATTTATTTTATTTCGCGCTGGCGTTGATCGTCTGCTACGATTAACGCTCGCTGTTGCTAGGATATCCACCAGTCACATGGTTTGGTTTATGAGCAGCAAAAGGGTTGCCATAGCTCGGTCTACTCTGATTCTTAGTCTATGCGTATCCCAGATGATTTTGGGGATGTATTTTTGATCAAAGAGTTGGTGGGCTTCACTTTGTGCAAGGAACACTAAACGCTCAGGTGTATATTGGCATTTTGGAGGAGAAATTGCTTCCTATTATCCGGGATCACTTTACTTCAGTTCCAAACGTCATTTTCCAGGATGATTCTGCTCCGTACCATAGGGCAAAACTGGTAACTAACAATTTACAAACATTTATCCTGCCATTAGACTTAAATTGATATGGACTTAAGTAATTTTTGTTCTCTAAACTCACACGCAGGTTCAGACATGGAAAAATGAGGAAGTGGTCAGCAGTTTGCCTTGGTCCGGAAACAGATCCGATCTACGTAAACAATTATTGGATTCCTGCTGTTAAATTTTTATTTTATAAGTTTTGCAGAATTTCACATACATTCATCGTTAATCGGTCGACAAAAACTTAATCCTATGGTTATGAAAATGCAAGGGTGATGCAATTTTTTTACCTGCACTGTAGCATTTGTCATTCTATAGAGTGCGTGGACGTTATTTGAATTGTGTAGGGAAATCACGTAAATATGATATGCAATACTTTAAAAAAAAGCATGGAACAAGTAAATGCTTTTATTAAACAGCTTAACTCCTGAATTCAATAAAAAATGCCCAATCACAATTACTGAATCATCAATACCTATAATTAGTAAAAACTCATTAAAATACAGCATCTAGTTTACGGTAAAGAGAGAAGTTTATAACAAATTTAAGAAACGGTGCTTCATTTTAAAAATTCTAAAGGTATAAAATACACTGTCATGCCTTTAATTTAAAGCTTAGGGGTTTTACATAATATTTTTTGTTTTTTAATAAACTGCTCTTTTGAAATTATGTCAAAATTTCCTGACACTGATTGCCACTGCTAGAGGGTTTTCACTGTTACGAATAAAAATTCTTCCCCGAAGAAAAAAAAAGACGCAATATCCCTTCATAAACATACAAGTACTCAAAAGTGGAGACAAGAGAAAAAAAAATAATTTTTGAGGACATCACATAAATCTTCTTAAGCACTTTGATATAATCTTAGTGATACAGTTCGTTGAAATGCCTTAATTTTTTATATACAACAAATTTAATTAAGTTAACAAAAAATTCTTTAATTTTAAACATTGCTTAGTAATGCATACACTAATTAGAAAATCTTTTTTTAAGTGGAAAAAATACTCGTGATTATTTTAGTTCACAGTTTTAGCATTAAAATATTCTTTCAGGTAAATGTATATACTAAGCAACGTCTTTAATTTATGAAATATGATTATTTCCTTTACTGTAATCGATAAATAACTTTCGTGCAAGAGGTAAATAACTATAACGGCCATTTCAAGAGCAACTGCTTTGTTATTTGTCAAATGCATTTATAAGTTATAAAGTTAAAAATTCAAAAAAAAAAAAAACATTTTTAAGGAATATATATATATATATATATATATATATATATATATATATATATATATATATATATATATATATATATATATATATATATATATATATATATATATATATTTATTTATTTATATATAGAATCAGTAACTTACCGCCTTATAGCCAGGGCTAAGGCAGAAATGCAATGTCAGTACTTATTCTGTATTAGCTTTTAGTTTGTTTGGCACTTTTGGCTTCCTCAAGATGTTTCCACCTCCAGTTCAGTCACTCTTACGCCGGACTGGCCGGGCTGATGAGTGCTAATAAGCACAAAACTGCAGTCCTCAGCTGGAATTGACTGAGCTGGCGGTGTATTTCACATATAGTGTCCCAAAATGACCGCATAAACTCTGCACAACTACATTCCTCCTTGGGAGTACATAAAAACTGCCCAACGAAGCGTTCCTGTACGATCCATAGTTTACAGAGAAAAATACGAAAGACAAAGTATGGCGTCACTGCCGGTCCCCCAATTTTTCGGAAGTAATTCCAAAAACGTCTTCTCTAGTTTCAAAATATGATTCATTAATTACTATCTGTCTTTCACGAGAAAGCTCTCGCTGTCAAGTCTGAGCCCGTCTACTGCCATAGAAACGGACTTCGTTCATTTTCTGCAAAAGTTAGCAGGAAGGCTTTGGCGCCATTTCGCCACACGTCTGCTCGCCTCTGTGCAGTCCTACGGGTTTTTCCAACATTAAGCTGCCCTTGGAAGAATGAGACGCGCCTCGTTGCTATAGCAATAGACAGGTGCACACTTTTCGGCGGTGACTTTTTTCATGATGGTCAAACAGTATATTCCAATTTCGGAGGGCTTATCTCCTAAATTTCTAATAAGTGACTAAGGCCCTGTTTATGCAGCTGGATTTAACCCGGCGTCAACCCAGATTCGCGGAATAAGGCCGTTTTATGCATCCAACCCGGCTTCAAGCCGCGTTCAATACAGGAGGGAATTCCCTCCACCTACATTGAAGAATTATTGGCGGATTTTTCCCACAGGAAGTAAAATTAAATGTAATTACTGGGGATAAAGTTCTGTATATGTGTTTCGTCAATAAAATTTTTATTTTTAAATGAAATTGAAAACCAAAATAAAATTAATTAATAAAAATAAATCAATTTGAAACAATTTTTTCAGAAAAAAGTATAATAAAAGCATATTTCGGAACAGTTGTGAAAATTTTGGAAGGGGTTGGAACCCTAAAAACCCACCCCTTAAGTGCGGCCACGATATTAACAATCACAAAAGGCAAACATTTTAATTTAGACATAGATTTAGAAGATCCAGACATATCTTTACACAATTTGCTGATTAATGCTAGTTCTCACAATGATGATCCCCAGTCGAAATTAGTAAAATCTATTGCATTTGTCACAAGCTATTTTTGATTACATTTATGAAATTCAAGTAATAAATTAAAAGGTTGAAATAATAGGATTCATATTGAAATATAATATTATTCACAGTGTAGTAGTGATAAGTAATTAACCCATTATGCCCCTATTTCTTATCAGAAAAGTTCTGCAATATGTTTTTTAATGCTGAATTTAACTATAAAAAAGACACACACAAAAAAAAAAAAAAAAAGGATATTGTACAATGATGGGAACGTAAGCACATGGAATGATGGGAACGTAAAGGAGAATCCACGATTTGACAAAAACGGGTCTTCCCATCAATCCGGCTGCAATCCCCCTTTTATCCACCTTCCGCTTCAACCCGGGGTGAAGCCGGATTATGCATAAACAGGGCCTAAGGTAACAGCAAAACCAGTTTTTATCCTCCATGAGACTGTTTAAAGTAGCTTTCAGGACTCTATATTGTTGGCAGACTTTGTTAAGTTTCATGCCACCATTTTTGTAAGCTACTGCAGCACATTACATGCTCTCACTTGTCCACTTGCTATATTTTACTAGTTTTTGCATTTAACTGGAACAGCACAAGAATTTGAAACTCTATTATTCCGCTTTAAATGTTTAATCAATATTATAAAAATTGAGTTAAAATTAAAATAAAGTAAAATAATTTTCATGAATTATTGAAATTTTTTTCATAATTATCATATTTCTTTTAAAGTAATTAAGCAATTTTCAAAGGTAACTACACTGAAGTTACAACAATATTTGCGATTTTCCATAAATGAACCTTTTTCTCAAGTGGTTCATTTTTGAAAACACCTATCGCTCCAATGATAGCATCTCTGTCATTTTGAATATTCTTATAGGTGTTACTGCTGTGGCGAATCATGATGAAACATGAAGTATGGGGAATTGTACTTGAAAAGAAACTCTTTTAAGTCAATTTTCACGTTTAATTGATCAGTGATATTCAAAGCATGTTATAGAAACGCTTTAAGTTAGGATTTATGGATTACTAAATCTGAACCTTGTGGTATACATATTTCAGTTAGTGTCATTTTTGGTTAATTACTTTATTTTATTTTAATTATATTTAACTGAACAAAATGCATTGAAAGATGGATTTTATCATGTTATTTAGAGAGTCAAAAACTTTAACAAAATTGTGCAGGCGTTTAGAGTTTTGAAACGAAAGTAGCTAATGAGGATGAGATTCTAAGAAATCATTATTGGGGGGATTGAATTCTAAGGGTTCTATTAATTCGGATAAAATCTCTCGTAAAATTATATGTAATAGTGCTTTTTCTATACAAATGTAACAGTTTTAAATTAATTCAAACTTTAGATAAAATTGGTTCACGTTAAAAATATCATTTTTATAAATAAACTCCTGATCTTCATTGTTTATTAATAAACTGTCTTGGACACGCCTAACTTGATCCAACGTCTAATTCACAGATTTAAGAAACTTTATTATTTTTATACATAAATGCAGGTTTTTTCAGATTTGTTGGTCCTTTTTTAATAAGACTTTTCTTACCCTTAATGCCAACAAAGCCACTAGTGGTCGCTTTTAATCGATTCAGTTGCGCATTAAAGCATGTAATACTTCAAAGTATGGAGACTGAGGGAATTTAAATCCTAAAGTTTTGATTTAAAAGTTTTCCGAAAAGTGTTTTAACATTAATTAACAGTACGTCCATCTGTGCCATTATGAAATTATTTTCCGAATAAAATTTTCATTTAAAAGTTTTCCAAATGTGTTTTAACATTAATTAACAGTACGTCCATATGTGCCATTCTGAAACTATTTCCCGAAGAGGAATATTTTACTCCATTGTTTATTACGTTGATTTTATACTTGAAATCAATATTATGTACTTCGTGAAGCATAATGTAAGCTGGCAGAAATATCAGTTTTTCGTTTGTGGATTTTATTTCATGTTCCACTGGACAATCAATGTCACAAACACCTGCAGCCGTATAGCTGAAGAAATAAGTAATAGAAAACCATATTTCATTCTTGGACTTAAGAAGAAATTACACAATACCGAATTCCAAAACTTTTTATTCTACGAATCGTCTTTGAAATTGCGGGAAAAGATAACCCGGAATTGGAGCCAGTTTCAGAATAGAACTTCAGAACTTTATATTAACTGCAAACTCGATTAATTTTTATAAGCTCTTTTTTATTTCTTTATTTTTTAGTAGAGGGTCATTCCGACGAAAATGGTACATTTCATGTCCGTCACGTTTGGGTTTTTTTTTACAGAAAATTTGATAGTTAATATGAATTAATCATATTTTTTTTTCTTTATTCTTCATGCAATTTTGTATCATGAGATATTTTTTGTTTTTAATATTTTGATTTAGAATTAAAAAAATAAAACAAAAACTGTGTTAGTCAAAAAGGCAAAATCTTGATGTCCCAGCTTCAAAACAGTGACAGTTAAAAAGTGATTTGAGTAATTGCTTAGATGCAATAACAAAAAAAAAAAAAAAAAAATCCAATTATATTGCAAAACCTTTATTGTAACAATTTAAACAATAATTTTTTTTAGAAAATTTGAGTATCAAAATGTCCACTATGTTACATTAATTTCACTAATTAAAATTTAAAAAAAAATCTAAATTACATATAAAGTAGTAATTTTAGAGTTATTTTTTACTTTTGTATTACTATTTCACATGTTACTTCATGTTTAATGGGGTCCGGGACACAAAAATCCTCAAATTTTGCAATTTTTTTTTTTATAATTTGAAAAATTGCTCCTTTCTTTTCTGCTTAAGAGGACGTTTGAATCTTGTTTCTACTTTAAATAGAACGAAAGTTATAGTTATTTTTGCTGCATGCATCTAACGAATGTGTACATAACTTTAAAACTTTAAACGCGTTTTTCTCCATGATGCAATTTTTCCCGATTTCTTGCGTTAAAATTCTTATAAGTCAGAAACCGATAGAGATAAAGTAATGAAACTTGGAGCATATCTTTTTCAAGCAATTTACTTTAATTTTTATTCGGCGTATTCAAAAAAACGTTTACTGCAAAAATTATGATTTTTTTTTTAAGTATCTTCGAATTTTTCGAAATTTTTCTTCAAATATTTTTTATTTTTTATTGAATCAATATTTTTAAAATCGCCGAACAAAAATTAAAGCTTAGATATTTGTGCATACTTTTTTGAAAAAAAATTGAAAATTGACCAACAATATTTTGAGTTATAGCAATTTAAAGCAACCCCATTTTTTTGAAAAAAACTAATTAAATTTAAATAAAAAATTTTTTTTTCATATTTATGTTATGATTTTGCTTATTAAATAAATGATGAATCAGTTCAAAAAATTTGAAAACTCTAAAGTACATAATAAAAAAATTTTCAAAATGTGTCCCGGACCCCCTTAAGTTAAGAAAAAAATGTTTAACTACTTATTTGTCCACTATGTTACACTTCTTGTGTAACAGAGTGGACAATATTTATGGAAATAATAAACAAGTCCCATATGCTATTGATGTTTTTCAAAAAGCTTAGCAAATTTATAGAAAAATTGAATTAAATACAAAATTTTAAAAAATGAAACATTGTCTATCTATTTTCTCTGCTTAAGCATAGAGATTACTTCTATCTTCAATAATAGTGTCCACTCTGTTACAGGAATATTTTAGCTGATTTAATTGTATTTTTTTAAATATTTAATTTAAAGGTTAATTTGCATAGTGTACACAATTACTAACAAGAATACTTCAACTTCAATCTTTTTTCAAGTTTGTTTCGTTTAATAATCTAACTTTTAAAAATGATTTTTTAAAATTTTGTATTTTTGAGTAAGATAATTAGCAATAAAGCTTAAATGTGCATTTTACAATGACATTTTAAGCATTTTTATGAAAGATATGTTCCATCTGTTTATACTAAACAAGAAAAAATTCAAAAAATAATTGAAAATTTTTAATTTGTTGTTGTTTTTAAGTGTGTAACAGAGTGGACAAAATCTTTCATTTCTGATAAAAGAATGGGAAAATTGGATATTGATGCTAAGTTGAGCTAATTAACTTTTATAGTTCAGATAAATTAAACCCTTTTTGCCATTATTTGACATTAATTTTTGTTGGATTAGATGACTTTGAAAAAAAAAAAAACTTTTGAAAACTGAAATGTACCATGTTCACCGGAATGACCCTAGAACATATAGAATAAACCCATATAAAATGATCGAAATTAATTCAACCATCTTTACTGTAAAATTAGTTATATTTATTTCCAGTAACATGTGTTTTAGTCAACGCTAAAATGTATTAATCCCGAACCCTTTGGTAATTAATTCACTTTGCTTTAATGTAAGTATTAAA
Organism: Uloborus diversus; assembly: GCF_026930045.1. Classification (NCBI taxonomy): domain Eukaryota; kingdom Metazoa; phylum Arthropoda; class Arachnida; order Araneae; family Uloboridae; genus Uloborus; species Uloborus diversus. The sequence goes on from NC_072735.1 coordinate 12,235,277, forward strand.
ACTTTCATTTGATCCAGAATAAAGTCAAAAGCAATCAATTTAATAATACAATAATACAATGACAAAAGTATACGTAAGTGATTTAATAAATCATTGAATAAGTGAACGAAATGAATTATTTCACTTTACCCCATCCACTTTGCCCCTAATGTACTTGACTAATTGTACAAAATATTTAAAATGCAGATAAGCTTAATATCAACTAAACAAATACTTCACCTAATATTAGAAGGTCTCAGTTAATATTTGAAATGTTAATGACAAGAACTTAATCATTTTATAATAACAAAAATAATTTCTGACTTACTAGAAAATATTACAATATGAGCATCAATTTCTGAAAATTGCCTGTATCATCATATGCTTAAATCTTCGGTTGTATTTTTTTTTTCTGACTGGTATAGACTACATGTGCAACGAAAGAATCAAAATATTACCAAGTAGGTGGCGCTTAAAGCAAATTACGTATTTCACCATTTTACTATGCCCCGCTATTTCACTTTGCACCACATTCCCCTACTTGAAATAACACTGGATTGTTAAACATTAAAAAATAAATTGGGCAAAATTGCATTGCATACTCTAGTTAAAATTTAAATATTGTCTTACGCAATTCAAACATGTTTGGAAATAACTTTAAAAATTAGTATATTACGGTTCAAAGTGATTTTTTTTTCTAAATTGTGTCTACATGATATATTTTAGGCTATTTCCAAGCGTGTCTTACACTACATTTGAAAAACTTTCAAGCACTGTACGGTTGATTGAAAAAAAAAAAAATACGATTTTTAAAATATCATCTATGGCTTTGGTGTACTAGACACATGTACTATTTTTAGCAGTGCATAAAGTTTGTTCATATATTACGAAAAAGGAAGTATTGTATTCAGTAAGTAACAAAAAAGAAATTTTTTGCTACAAAGAGAAAACAACAAAGTGAAAACTTGAGTTTGCACTTGATTTTCTGAAAGTCATCAAACTGTTTGGGAAAAACAGGTTAAGATTCAAGAAACTCATATACTTCTGAAGAGAGTGGTATATGACTAGTGACAAAAGATTAATTTTTAAAATTCAAATGTCACGTCTCCTTTTTCCTGGATATCACAAAGTAGTAACTTTAAAATAACATAAGAGATTTTGCAATGAAACAAAAAACGCGATATCTGTATTATTGCAAGTTTACAGGTCTATTTGGTATTCACTATAACTATCACCTGCTAAAATAACTTCGTTTTACAACGATGTTTTTAATCGATGATTTTTTTTGAGCAATTAATATTGCTTATTGTTCTCATTTTAATTTTTTTGATGTTACGTTGATTTTATTTCTCCACCAGCACCCTCTGCAGCATCACCGTCCACCGGCCGCCTCACGATGCTGCTCCTCTTGCGAAAACAGTGTTCAGGTTGCGTCCATATCCAACACACACACACACACACACGCATACATACACACACCTACACACGCACACACACACCTACACATACACACACTCCTACACACATACTTACATTCAGGCCTGCACACAGATACAAACACACATGCCTACATACACACACACGCACGAACGCCTACACACACATACGAACGCCGACACGCACACGCGCGTACACAACACTCAATCACACACATGCATAGATACACTCACACACACACGCACCCACACACTTGCGCCTACACAAACACACACGCGCATACACACGCTCGTGATTGCGAAAAACATAATTTGAATTCAAGATGCCGAAAATTCAAATTAATATAATTTTTTTATTATTACATTAGTTTTTATTTCTTGTCAAGAGAGCAAAAGACTGAAATATACAATTAAAACACTTTAACTAAATTTAAATACAAGCTTCATTCTTGACTTTTATATTCTTACCACTTTATTTTTGTTTCTTCAAAATGTCTCTAAAAGCACTTAATTTTACAAAGATGAAGAAGTTGATGATTTCACGAGCTGAAAGTTTGGCGAATTTTATGCGAACATGTCAAAATTCTAAAAATCTGCAGCGAAACAATATTTTACGAGGGAAAAATTTTCGTGACTCCGACGGTTTACAAAAATTGAAACCTCGCGAAGAAGAGTGATTTTACATAACACAATTGTATAAATAGACATTGTTCATAAATAGCAATCCCATTTTATGAAAACGTTCATGCATTAGTTTATTTCTTAAGTCTTTGAAGACATAGTTTCATTAAAAAAAACAAAAAAAAAAAAACAAATATAATAAAATTAAAGTAAAATAAAATAAAAAAAGTAATTTGAATTTTGTCATCTTGAATTCAAATTATGTTTTTCGCAATCACGAGTGTGTGTGTCTATGTAGGCGTGTGTGTTTGTGTGTAGAGGGTATGTGTATGTGGGCATGTGTGTTTTTGTTTGTGTGCAATCATGAGTATTGGTAGTTGTGTGTATGAGTGTTTGTGTGCGTGGGGGCGGGGTATGTGTAGGTGTCTGTATGTATGAGCATGTATATGTGTTTGTGTGTGTGTATATGTTTGTGTTTGTGTGTATGTGTTTGTGTATGTGTGTGTATGTGTATGTGTGTATGTGTGTGTAGGTGTTTGTGTATGTGTGTGTTTGTGTGTGTGTGTGCGTGTGTGTGTAGTTGTGTGTGTAGGCGCGTGTGTGTAGGACATGGATGCAACCTGGAGACGGCTTTCGCTGTAGGAGCAGCATCGTGAGGAGCCGGTCGACGGTGATGGTGCGGAGGGTGGCGGTGGGAAAATAAAATGATAGGACGCCAAAAACAGTCAATTGAAAGCAATAAGCAATCGTAATTGCTCAAAAAAAAATGGAAACAGTGTGGTAAGACATATGAAGACCTGAGTCAGTTGTACAAGCAAAAACACAGAAAACAGTCACCAATCTAATAAATTCCAAAGCTGCACTCACCTGATAAGGCTGCAAAATAAGTTTTCTGTTCTTTATTTTAGGAAAAAAAGTAAATAATACTGTACGCAGTGTAATGCTTCATTAATTAACTCTGAAGTGTTTGTAAGCTATTTTTGAAGCTGTGGAAAGTGTCGCTCCTACATTGTAATATTCTATGCAATATTATAAATGATAGAAATCTTGCAATGTTGTGTAGTAAATTTAGGGCGTTTTTAAACGCTTAGAAATTTCATTTGCTGCATTTAAATTGCCCTATTTTTGTTAAAATTGTTTCGCTATCACCCTTTTATGACATTCTCTTAAATTAAGATAAGTGGCAGTATAACTTAATTCGACTAATAGCCTATTTTCAATGTATTTGGCAATTGTATATTCTGAGTCTGAAATCCTAATTTCAGATAACTACTTAATAGTAGAAGCGTTTCTTCCATTTTTAACCAACGCGTACAACAATGTTATTAAAATTAATCACTAGGAAGAAAAGGAATGTGTTTCTTTTTTTTTTTTTTTTTTGAGCAATCACAATTGATTATTGTTCTCACCTGACGGTTTTGATGTTCCTATGATTTTATTTTCCCCCTGCCTTCCTCTGCAGCACCACCGTCGACCGGCCCCTTCCAATGCTGCGCCTCCAGCGAATACTGTCCCCAGGTTGCATCTATATCCTACACAAACACGCATACACACACACATACACACATGCCTACATACACACACACGCACGAACGCCTACACACACATACGAACGCCGACACGCACACGCGCGTACACAACACTCAATCACACACATGCATAGATACACTCACACACACACGCACCCACACACTTGCGCCTACACAAACACACACGCGCATACACGCGCTCGTGATTGCGAAAAACATAATTTGAATTCAAGATGCCGAAAATTCAAATTAATATAATTTTTTTATTATTACATTAGTTTTTATTTCTTGTCAAGAGAGCAAAAGACTGAAATATACAATTAAAACACTTTAACTAAATTTAAATACAAGCTTCATTCTTGACTTTTATATTCTTACCACTTTATTTTTGTTTCTTCAAAATGTCTCTAAAAGCACTTAATTTTACAAAGATGAAGAAGTTGATGATTTCACGAGCTGAAAGTGTGGCGAATTTTATGCGAACATGTCAAAATTCTAAAAATCTGCAGCGAAACAATATTTTACGAGGGAAAAATTTTCGTGACTCCGACGGTTTACAAAAATTGAAACCTCGCGAAGAAGAGTGATTTTACATAACACAATTGTATAAATAGACATTGTTCATAAATAGCAATCCCATTTTATGAAAACGTTCATGCATTAGTTTATTTCTTAAGTCTTTGAAGACATAGTTTCATTAAAAAAAACAAAAAAAAAAAAAAAAAAAAATATAATAAAATTAAAGTAAAATAAAATAAAAAAAGTAATTTGAATTTTGTCATCTTGAATTCAAATTATGTTTTTCGCAATCACGAGTGTGTGTGTCTATGTAGGCGTGTGTGTTTGTGTGTAGAGGGTATGTGTATGTGGGCATGTGTGTTTTTGTTTGTGTGCAATCATGAGTATTGGTAGTTGTGTGTATGAGTGTTTGTGTGCGTGGGGGCGGGGTATGTGTAGGTGTCTGTATGTATGAGCATGTATATGTGTTTGTGTGTGTGTATATGTTTGTGTTTGTGTGTATGTGTTTGTGTATGTGTGTGTATGTGTATGTGTGTATGTGTTTGTGTAAGTGTGTGTAGGTGTTTGTGTATGTGTGTGTTTGTGTGTGTGTGTGCGTGTGTGTGTAGTTGTGTGTGTAGGCGCGTGTGTGTAGGACATGGATGCAACCTGGAGACGGCTTTCGCTGTAGGAGCAGCATCGTGAGGAGCCGGTCGACGGTGATGGTGCGGAGGGTGGCGGTGGGAAAATAAAATGATAGGACGCCAAAAACAGTCAATTGAAAGCAATAAGCAATCGTAATTGCTCAAAAAAAATGGAAACAGTGTGGTAAGACATATGAAGACCTGAGTCAGTTGTACAAGCAAAAACACAGAAAACAGCCACCAATCTAATAAATTCCAAAGCTGCACTCACCTGATAAGGCTGCAAAATAAGTTTTCTGTTCTTTATTTTAGGAAAAAAAGTAAATAATACTGTACGCAGTGTAATGCTTCATTAATTAACTCTGAAGTGTTTGTAAGCTATTTTTGAAGCTGTGGAAAGTGTCGCTCCTACATTGTAATATTCTATGCAATATTATAAGTGATAGAAATCTTGCAATGTTGTGTAGTAAATTTAGGGCGTTTTTAAACTTTTAGAAATTTCATTTGCTGCATTTAAATTGCCCTATTTTTGTTAAAATTGTTTCGCTATCACCCTTTTATGACATTCTCTTAAATTAAGATATGTGGCAGTATAACTTAATTCGACTAATAGCCTATTTTCAATGTATTTGGCAATTGTATATTCTGAGTCTGAAATCTGAATTTCAGATAACTACTTAATAGTAGAAGCGTTTCTTCCATTTTTAACCAACGCGTACAACAATGTTATTAAAATTAATCACTAGGAAGAAAAGGAATGTGTTTCTTTTTTTTTTTTTTTTTTTTTGAGCAATCACAATTGATTATTGTTCTCACCTGACGGTTTTGATGTTCCTATGATTTTATTTTCCCCCTGCCTTCCTCTGCAGCACCACCGTCGACCGGCCCCTTCCAATGCTGCACCTCCAGCGAATACTGTCCCCAGGTTGCATCTATATCCTACACAAACACGCATACACACACACATACACACACGCGTACATACACACACACGTGTACATACACGCACGTGCACATGCATACACAAATACACACACTTGTACATACACACACAGAGATGCACACACAAATGTCTGCACACAGACACAAACACATACGCCTACATGCTCGTGATTGCGAAAAACAAAATTTGAATTGTAGATGTCAAAATTCTAATTATTATTATTTTTATTAATATTATTATTATTTTTAAGTCTCACCAATCACCACGGGACAAACCCTGGTGAGGTTTCAACCGGATGTTTTAACTCTGGAAAAAAGAACAACCCTGAAGCGACCAAGCACCTTAATGGGATTTCCCATTGTTAATTTAGAGATAATAAGTGCATTTGATAGAGTAACCGATAACTTGTCTTGAAACAAGAGGCATGACTGGTAGCCCTAATGTGTACTACTATACAACATGTTTTTTTTTTTTAAGATCTATTCTGAACTCCTCATGCATCACAAAATATAATATGAGGCTTACAAAAGTAAGTAAAAATCACAAAAGCTTAAACAGACAAAAAAAAAACACATTCAAGAATAACATAAGACACAAATAAACAAAAAGGAAAAACACAAAACAAAACACCGAAAAACACAAACAAGAAAAATATAATACACAAAAACAACTAGAGTCCAAGACACAAAACAAAATCCCGAAGAATATCAAGTCTCTCTGAACATTTTATGTGATCTGAAAGAACAGGAGGCCTACAACAGGACAGACAACATGGACAGGACAACATGGTTTGGAAAAAAACCGTAATTAACTTCTGATCAGAACTTAAAAAGCGTTTTACTCAAAACTTCAAAACTCCACTTGCAAATCATATCTTCACCCTGCCTCAAATATGAAAAAAGCAATTTAAAGAGCAATGCTGTAACTCAAATTCCCCATTTATTTCACACCTTTTGAATATAGTAGAGATCAAACATGAAACTCGGTTTTTTTTCTACTGCCTTCTCTTTCTGGCATTTAATAACATTCTTAAATTATTAAAAAGAAAAACTAAACGTTACATTCCGTGAAATAATGCATTTTTATCACAAACAAACCATATATAATATTCGCCATTCATGTAACCGTCCAAGCTAAGTATGAGGCCGCATATTTTTCCCATGCGAAGGATCTTTTTGACAGATGTTTTTGACGTACACAACAGCACGCATATTAAACGGTAAAACAAATAGGGTAATTCATCAGCTGGCCAAAGGCAATTCCGAGAGAACCATATGTATGAATTCAGTAGTGACGTATAATAGTAAATATGATGAATGAGTAACATTCACTTACATGTTATTACTTACTAGATTTACGTTGTTTTTTCCCCCTTGAACAGCAGCGGATGTCAATATTTCATTTCTAAGTATTTTTTTACGCATTGCTCCAAAAATACATTTTCTTCACAGTAAAATATATTCCTTTTTGTTCTTATAGTACTACTGTGAAGTTTATTGTTATAAAAAAAAATATAGTTATCAATATAATACTTGAAGCAGTATCATAGTTTTATAGTTCAACTATGATTTATGCATATGTTTTATTTTTCCTCTTATTTTAGCATTAATGCAAATCGTAATTTTTATCCTAAATGTTTATTATTGGGGAGGAGGGAGTACAATGACACACGAAAATTCAACTACATTTTCTATTATTAAAAAACACAGAAATTAATTTCTATCAAATAGTACAATATTTGTCACTGTAATAGGTATTGTAAAAGTGGATCTAAAAAACTACGAATTCATACAAAGGAAGTTAAATATAAAAACAAAAAATGTTGTTTCACTGTTCCCCCAGTAAGTGGGAATAGTGAGACATATATTTCTTTTAATTAGCAAACGTTGAAATAATCTAAATTAACTTGCAAAAATATGAATGATTGTTGCCGTTTTGTTTTGGTATGAGCTGTTGTCTTTGGAAAGTTAAATTACATGTCGTCTTTACACACAGTAGTGACATCTGCCGCGTATTGGTTCGGGACTGAAATATAATTATTAAGATGATTCTGTATTATTAAATTGGCTTAAAGTGTCATCTTTTGATGCATTATTTGATATGAGTAAAATGTTTCCACTGTAGCATTTGTATATCACTAGATCAAAAGCTTCTTTATTGTCTTTTTCAGAAAATCTCAAAAATATTTTATTTGACTTCTAGGCATGTTAACATTTTGAAGTATTTTTGTTACTACATTTGTCAAATTGTAATTAAACAATAAAACATGTAATTCAAGTTATAATTAGTTCGAAATGAAAACATTTATGGAATTTTATTTTGCTATAAAAGTTATAATTCCATTCAAGCATCCTTATTTTGCTGGTGAAGGTCTTTCCAAATTATATTATTATTATTTGCATCATCAGTCTAATTGTATCGATTCCATTAACACTGTATGTGTTTGCAAAAGAAAAAAAAATCAGTGGATTCAGGAAAGGTGAGTGAAAACTTTGCAAGTCACAGGTTCGCCGTCTCCAGAAATATTTAGGTTCGCTCAACCCGATCGGGCACTTTTTCATACCTTGTCTGCCTCTGGAGAAAATGTAAGAAAGTGAAATGTAATTGCAACTGTTAACCAATTAATGCCAGACTCGTTATTATTTTTTGTTATTTTAAATTTTTACGTCAATTATCAACTGCGACAAAAGAAATGAACCTTTAAGTGTTTTCAGTAACATTTTTTTGAAAAAGATTTAAATGAAAAAAAGAAGAAAGAAAGGTGAAGAAAATGTAACACACCTAGACAACACAAACAAGCGAAATGGGTTCTTCTACGTAGTAAAAAGTATTCATGTACCCCTGAAATTGTGTGTATCGTAAACACAACCCAGTGTATTAAAAGAAGGTGGGAACACAAGTGCGCCAAATTATCTTCCTCTGCAGAATTCGACCTTTCTTTCTTACATTGTTCAAAGTTTAAAGCCTTATTGTTGTTGTTGTTGTTTTATCCAAGTGTTGTTGTTTTTTTTTTTTTTTTTGATCAATCATATTGCTTATTGTTCTCATTTGGCTGTTTTGGCGTCCTTTGATTTTATTTTCCCCCTGCCTCCCTTTGCAGCACCACTGTCGACCGGGATCACGATGCTGCTCCTCTAGCGAAAACCTCTATAGGTTGCGTCCATATCCTACAAACACACACACACTTACATGCACACCTACACACACACACACACACCTAGACACATGTACACATACACCTACACACACATACCTACACACTCATGACTGCACACAGACACAAATACACACGCCTATATACACAAGCACACCTGATTGCGAAAAACATAATTTGAATTTGAATTTAAGATGTCAAGATTCAATTTTTATTATTATTATTATTATTATTTTATTTTTTTTAGCAACCACGAATTGTTAATTTTTCTCACTTGACCGTTTGAGGTGTCCATCCGTCCTTTGATTTTATTAATTGCTCCCCCAGCGTGCTCCGTCACCTCCAGTGAGCTGCTGGGCAGTGACGTCCATATCCTACACACACACGCCTACACACACATACGCGTCTGTGGTGTAATCCACATTCATTCAGTTTCTTTTTGTTTCGATTTCCGGCGCCGATCGAGAGCCGTTTGCTGAATCCTTTCTCTGCGCGTGCTGGAAAGTTTATGATGACGTCATTGATTCGCATTTCTGAGGTCACTGAACTTTTAGCCAACCGCGAGAAAGTTTTGGTTTTGAAATGATTTGTATTGGACAGGGAACCGCTCGAGTCGGTTATTTGGATGATGTAATTTTTCTTCTAGAAGCTTCTATGAAATGTTGATAAAAAGGCCACGCAACGTTTTTTAGAGGGAGATCATATTTTTTGCTTGAATCGGAACGCCGTGTTGAAGAGCGAAGGGTTCTTGGCCCGATTCGCTCGGCCGAGTATGGCTCCTAAGCGGTCCTTTAGTTCGGTGTGCCTGTATTTGATGAGTGATTGTTTCGCATTGTGTTTTACTGCTGTGCCATGATGTTTTATATGCTGTGACCACATGTCTGTTCTGCCACTGTTTTGTGCGTTAGTGCTGACCTTGCTTCCCGTTTGTAATGTGAAAAAGTGGGACAATAAATCGGTTATGTTTACGAACTCTCATGGATTATTCTTCGTTTGGACTTTCAGCTTTCCGTTACCCGGCATGAGAACTTCAGATGTACGTGAGTACCCTTCTTAGATATTTCGGTCTCAGTTCATATTTGTAATGCCAACTTCTCCATTTTTTTTCATGTGCTCTCGTAATCTATGTTCATATCATTTCGGAGTTAGAGTTCTCCCAAAACGATAAGATCGTATGATCAAGCTGTCAAATCAAACGATTAGTGAATTCACTTTGTCGCGGGGTGAATTCACCGTTCTTGGGTTTATGCTGAAATGTCTTTTATTTATTTAAACGCTCACCACTATACGGATTCACGGGCCGAACACAAGTTTACATCGTCTTTTTCCAACTCTGTAAAGGAGTACCCTAATTCCTCTATGGTCATTCAGGTTTAATGAGGTGTATAATTTCTTTGTCATTTACTCGGTGCAAATCAAATTCACTTCTACTTTTTTCGAATGATTTTCGTAGCCTGTTCCCCGGCCTTCCCCACCACTACGCGACAGCGTCTACACACAAACACACATACGCGCCTACACACACACACACATACGCGCCTACTCACACACATACGCGCCTACACACACATACGCGCCTACACACACACATACGCGCCCACACACACATATGCGCCCACACACATACACGCCTACACACACGAAAGCATACACACGCGTCTGCACACGCACACAACGTGATTGTGGGAAGCATAATTTGAATTAGAGATGTCATCTATTTAAATTTCTGCTTTGTTTTCTTTTTTTAAATTCTGACAAGTACAGTTATGAATTCCTTAACAGCATTCTCTTACAACAACACATATACTCTTTACTTCTATGCGTAGTTTAGCTCTATTACCAGCAGACATTATTTTCATCTTTCAATATATTTTTTTCTTTAAATTTAAATTATTTTTGATATTTAACTGAATTATTTATCGAAAAAGTGTCAAAAGAAAATGTGTGTTATGCAAAAACTTAGATAAAGACAGGGTAAATTTAAATAAAATGTCTAGGAAGACGAGCAATATCAATTACAAAGCAATACATTATTTAAATGTACGTTGCAGCGGTCCGAAAATTGAAGAATTAGAACGAAAACAAAAACAATGTTTTGAAATTTGATAAAGAAAACATGTTTACCATAAAAAATAGATAAGCTAAAATTAAATTTAATATTTTCCTAACTATCACAGCAAGACAGACAATAACTCACATTCAGAAAAAAAAAGAATTTTGAATCAAGCTTTTAAACTTTTGGTCGTTTCCTTTAACTAGTTTATAAAATAATATACGATATTCAAATAATATTGGAGTCTTTTGCAAAGTGGATTCTTACGATCCGTAATAGGATATTTATGCAAAATCTAGATGAAAAAATTTTAACAAATAAAGTGAATTGTTACAATCACAACATTTCGTATTTGTGCCCTCTTTCAGCTTAACTATAAAAACATTTTGTTCTCAAAATATACTCCACAAAACTTAACCACCTGTATGTAAAAAGCCACATATTGAGTCAAGACTTGTTAACCACATAAAATATACATAACTGATGCAGCCTCACATATACAGTTACGTCTTCTGAAACATAATCGATACTTTTGATGAAGCTTAGTACTTCGTAAAAACGATAAATACGCTCCCCTGGGAGGAGCATATCTTCACAATTCGAGGTCAACATGTTGTGCTTATTCTTATTTTACACTCTTCCCAACAAATGCGTTGTAATTTTTCTGGCGATAAAGGTCCACAAAAGAAACCTTTTCCAACATCATTTTCTCTCTTTACGTCAACTCTAAACCTCATGGGATAAGCGCAGACTTAGAGGAGAAGTAAATAATTGTAAATTCATCTCTTAAATAAGAATTTATTTTCCACAGAGTTTTCGTTTTATTTCTTTTTTGGTGAGAAGGAGATACAAATATTACCTTTTCTGGTTTTTATCTGCTAGGTTTTTGAGAAAAAGATCATGTGTTTTGTTTCTAATGGTTTTGGAAGAGAGTTTTTGGAAGCCTTAAATTTTGGTGTTACGTTTATGGATATGCTCTTAAGTTTTCTTTTTCTCCTACATAGTCTGTTCAATAATACTTGCTAATCGTTGTTCAGTAATAACTGACTGCATTTTTTGAAAGAATCTGCATTAATAATTTTGTAGGGGTACGACGAATGATAATGTTGGTCTTCTTGAATTATTGTCGGGTTGACTAAAAATTAGAGAACGAAAGCAATAATTCTCAAAACGAAAAATAAGATTTAGGATGAGAATAATATTATTCCACGTAATGTAAAAGAAGGGGGGGGGGGGGGGGGAGTGACAAGAAAAAACTGAAATTTTGCAACCAGCCGTGTTGTTCTCCTGCTACATAGATTTCCTTGCGACAGATGTCCTTTACTCAGTTGGTCTATTTACTGTCTAATCTCAATCCTGTATATTATGTGCAGTGGTGAGCTGGTACCAGCAATTACAGTCGATATAAAGACTTTACCAAGGCCTAGTTTGGGATTAGACCCATTAGCTCCGATCTGCGGGAGCTTACATCCAGGGGCGTGAAAAAATTACTGATCATTTTGCATAAAAACTGTACCGAAATATGGCTGCAACTCGTTTCTGATTGTGTTTAAATCACGAGAAATACAAAAAGTGTTTTTCAATGTGTCTTTATAATATCAAAGTATTCTCTTATTTTTTTGTTCTCGTACCCTTCTGAGGTAGTTCACATCCTTTGTGCACCCTAGCCTGCAGCACATGCCGTTACAAAAAAAGGTGGGCCTTTGCAAATGGATCAGGTCTACTGTCCTAAAACTTTTAAATTGAGCCTAGGACGTAACGACAGAATACATCATCAGTGAAGTCAAATTATGCTTACATTTTAGAGACAATTTGGTCTCACCAGAGATTATGAGTAATTTTTGAGGTAGGTGAAGACACGACTTCCTCTCCCTAAGACTAAAAATTGTGTAAGGTAATTATTGATTATGAGTGTAATGTACTTCTGGAGAAAGTTGGGACGGTTTTAAGAAAACTCTAATCGTTGGAGGAAATTTTCACAATGGAGTTTGAAAAGTTTCACATAACGTCATAACATTTTGAAAACTGAGGTAAGGTTTAAAAGGCATGCGTAAAACTAGAAACTAACGCAGAACGCGTCAACTCTTACACACAAAAACACAGGAGCCTCCGCGGTCGAGCGGAGAAAGTCTTACTATGTGAGCCGTCTGTGAGCAGTTAGAGTGACGTTCTGGGTTAGATGCCTCCCAGGAGCCCCGAATGTTATTTTCTATCTCTGTGCTGCGAAGATGTCTTGTCTGTAGTTGAAAAAAATTTCAAAATGGTGTAACGTTTACTGGTGTGCATTGGTTGTGAAAAATTATAAAACTGATATGTATTGAATAAATTAATGATTTAAAACAACATGGAAGGCATCGAAAATCAAAAGAGCTTTGTATTGATATGTTTTATTCTGTAGTAGCAAAATATAAATGATTACAGTATAATTTGCTGAGAGTTCCAAGTATCATAATTAACGAATTTATTTACCTGTATTCCATTTAGGACATAGAAAAATAAGTTACTATCCAATCATTTAATAGCTTTGTCTAGCAGGGCTACACCATCCTCATAAATCCAAATTTCTCCAAGAATTTAAAAAACAATTGCGGGTTTCAATGGCGCTCATTCTTTGTAAATCCCAAACAAACCAAAATTTGAGCATGTGAGGCTTCATCAGCAGAAAAACTGTCAAAAATTTGAAATAGGTGGTTTAGTAGGATCTAAGTAGAAGTCTAAAAGACTCACCCGGACATTTTGCAAAATTGTTATGAGTGAGTTGGTTGTCATTTTGTTGTCATCAAGTTTTCATTTGTCTGTTTAACTCTATTTTCACCATGGTGGAAATCTCACAAAATGTGAGATCCCCATGAGGACCTAGATAAAGGAGCCGGCTCTTTCCTTGCCTTTAACACTGACATGCGAAGGGATTCACTAAAAATAAATGGTATGTCCGGGTGAAATTTTGTGAAGAAGATTCAAGATGGCCAGACTAATTTGATCAACAACTAAACCCCAATTATAGAGATACCAAATCAAGGTCCGACCATCAATCAATATCCATATATCGTGGTATCTGTCCTCCATCTGAACTTCACACTGCAAACTCTTCCTGATAGCAACAAACTTTGATCTAAACACAAAGCAAAAATATGTGTTTTAACTCGTAATTCCAAATTTCAAAACTCCCGTAGGAGTAGGTACGTACACCCCACTCCCCAAAATACTCCATCACCCCTGATACCATCTGTACAGATCTTCAAAGAAGAACGTGGAGTTTTATGGATAGTTTCCAGAGCCAATTGTTTAACGAGTGGAACTCTGAACGAGTTGTTTGCTAACATTCTCAAATAATGGTAGGTTTTTAGAATTAAGTTCGTATGTTTGTTAAATGAATTCAGCTACATTAACCAAGAAACAAACGATATTTTTAAGTATTTACTGCTGCATTGATCTCTATCCCCAGCTGCGCTCTATCCCTAAAATTAGCAACGAACAGGACAAGTTGTATATATAATTCTAGAAAAGGTTCAAGGGGTAAAGCAATAAAGTTAATACTGTATTTCTACTGCTGCTATAGACTTGGCAAGCGACCAGTGAAGACGATTTTACCTGAGTAAAGGGGAAAGGGAAAAATTTGATGCACACATTTTGGTCATTTTAATGTGAAACAACTTAGTTTAGAGGCTATCAACACATCTGTAGTATAAGCTAGCAGCCATGAAAACTAACAGGTTTTTCCGATTTTGCTTATTAGTTTTTAATAATGTTTTTTATTTCTTTTTCTTTTTTTTAAATTTTAAACCTTTGTTTATGTTTGCTGCTTTTTTTATTTAAATAGATTGTAGTTGCCTCCCGTTTGCAGCCCTTGAGAAAGACCCACATTTATTTTTTCTGAAAGTTTTAATTTACGATATTTCCTTCGTAGCGTAGAAATGTAATTTATATATTCCTCTTAACATCGGACTTGTTGTTTTTTCATTGAAGATTTTTTTTCACTGTAATGCCGAATCACGTATAGTATATGCAATATTCATTGCGAATGTACGTCAGAGATTTTTCAATATCTTATTTTTAGTGAACTACACTTTTTCGTTCTTTGCTGTTGGAAAATTAATACCATGGTGAAATTATTATACAAGGATAGAAAAGATTTTCCATTAACGAACTTAAATATTTAATCTGCGCACAAACATGTTGTCTTCAGTTTGTTTATTTTAAAAGCACTCAGGGTTATTTTTCTTACTTTGTTAACAAATTTTTCTTAATTTTAATTACGAATTTAAATCAATGATTCTTAACTTTTACGTGTTAAATTACACAGGATATGTGTTTGTCAACAACACAAGTGAAAAACGAAAAAAATAATTGTTAATAAAAGCGTGTAGTGTGTAATAACAATGTGCGTTTTACAATAAAACCCTGAAAATAAAATACGATTTTTGAAAATTTGGTGATGTTTTTATATTATTTATTTGAATTGAAAAAAAAAAAAAAGTCTGTACTAATGACAACATTCATTTAATTAAAATTGAGGAGAGGGGAAGAGATTTTTCTTTTTGGCAAGAACAAAATAAATGCTTTGGGCATTTCTCATTTTCATGAAAAACGAGCGATTTAAGTTTCTGCTTAATCCGCAATTTTTTGACATTTTTAAAGTCTGAAATGAACACATTCCGTATAAAAGTAAATAAATCAAATTGAAAAACAATATCCACCGAAAACAAAAGAAGCTGCTATCATGTTCTTCAGTAAAAATCTTTGTAAATCAATCGTAAAGCTTTTTAACTTCTGAAAAAATCTACATTTTATAGAAAGAAATTTCGCATTCACCGTTTTCAAAGAGTTTTGCTTGCGAAGTATTTTTTCTAGTACAAACTAAGACTTCCTTCCGTAAACATTGATTTAGATAAGAGCCTTTGAAGCTATCTTATCGCAAAGAAAAGAAAATAAGCGAATACTATGTATGAGTAAACAGATGCATTCTACTGGAAAAAGTACCGCAATACGTTTTGAAGAAGTAAAACTCCATCTTAATATATTGCGCTGTTTAAAGGCCGATTTACTTAAGCACTTCAGCATTCCTTTGACTGACATATTAAGATAAGATGATATCATAATGCTTTTGTAAATCCCAAAACGGATGCAAGATATTTTATTACTTATTGTCAGAAATGCATATGTAGTGATTTTCAAAGTATTTATTGGTATACTTGAATCGATTGTTTCAGAAAGGGCTGGTTCTCAGTTTTCGTGAAATTGAGTTAATTGTGGTGTTACTATATTTTTTATGTAGAGAAATTGACCAGTGTAGTAAAAAAGTGAACCATGGTACAAAAAAGCACTATTTTTAGGGGTCGCCGATTTTTGTTTTGCCCATTTTTGTCACAACGCGAATCACTGAATAGTAAGACGCAATGTGAATATAATCTGATCATAACATAACTATTTTTTTTTGCCGTAATAATGTAAAAACAAATATCACCTTCACTCTAGCATTACAAGTAGAGGCAGGCCCGTCATTTAGGGGTTCACACACAGACTTTGATAAATTAATTCCTTTACATATAAGTGTTTTTTTTTTCAATGAAATTTGCAACAAGTATATATTCCTAATATTAAGACGTGTTTTTACATTTAAATTACATAAAGTTATGGAAAAGTTCCAAGCGTTGAATTTTCTGTATAATAGTGCTAATACAGCTAGGCTAACTTTAGTAAGGTATGCATTATTTTTTAGCATTCTATAGTTGTAATCCAAACCAGAGTGAAATTAAAGTCTAATTTTTGATGACTGGTGGTTTCGCTAATACTATAATCGAAAGCAATTTCATTATTTAATTTTGCGGATTCAATTGGGGCGCACATATCATCTTAAAACACAACTATTTAAATGGTTGTACTGTAATATTAAAAGAATTTCTTAACCCGGGAAAACTTGCATCGGGTCTCTCAAGGCCGGTTATTAAAAAACTACGCTGTCAAAAATCACCCCTTTAACGGAAATCAGTGAGGTCCACAGTAGCTGCATTCAAGGTGACCTACATACTGACCACATGCTTTTCAGGAATGTACATTGCCCCTTTTCCTCATAAAGTTCCGGTTCGGGCCTCAGAGGCCCGGAGCGAGCGCTCACGCTTTTTATTTCAGATTGTGAATGTAAAGGAAGAGGTCGTGAAATGCATCGCTATTTAAGCTACGAATATGAAATGAAGAGGTTGTAGACCGTGTTAGTTGAGGTTTCAACTGATGAGGACTCCTTTAATGAAGATGACGAAGAAAAAGTTGACACAGAACAGTATAGCAATCCTCAGTCATGCTTAGAAAAAGATTTAGATTCATGTATTATAAAACTTTCTTAAACCTTACTTTTTAAAACATATTTTAGAGGCTGTTTATGTATTTGTAATTCAGTGTTGAAAACACATTTTTTTTCCTATTTTGCAAACTCAATTTACTGAAATAACCACACCTGGCCTACGGAGTCCCCTGCGAGCTTTCGTGTGACAAAAAGTACCGCGAGTTCTCCCGGGTTAAGACATGCAAGGACAAATATTCGTTGATATAATTCATGTGCAAAGAAATACCGAAAAACTCGTTGCAATTCATCAAACCAGCTTCTTATTGCCCATTTATGGTTCAATTAATTTCTTCTAACAATTAGTTTTTTTTTTATTAATTTTGACGTGCTTTTAATAATTTCGTAACTTAAGTTCATATCAAAACCTGTGACCATGGTTAAGTGAAAGACTTTATTTTTTAGTAAGCTTATTTTTCAATGCAATTCCTCACTAAATACCTTGGAAGCATATATTAATACTTCTGTTTAAGGTCCTATCTGCCGTCGTGTTTCCAAAAATTTCTCATTAAATATTTAGAGGATTAATTTCATACAGTTTTATAGAAAAATACATGTTTTTACTGAAGTGATACCTCCAAATCCAAAAATTATTGCAATATTTTTGAGCAGTCGAGATTGCTTATTGTTCTCATTTGACTCTTTTGAATTCCTATGATTTTATTTTCCCACCACCTCATTCTGCCAGCACCACCGTCGCGTCGACCGGCCTCACGATGCTGCTCCTCTTGCGAAAACCGTCTCCAGGTTGCGTCCATATCCTACACACACAAGCCTACACACACATACACACACTAATACCTGCGCACAGACACAAACACACACACATACACACACTCATACCTGCGCACAGACACAAACACACACTCCTACACACACATACACACTCATATCTGTGCACAGACACAAACACACACTCCTACACACACATACACACACTCATACCTGCGCACAGATACATACACACAATCATGCCTGCACACAGACACAAACACATATGCCTACATACATACTCACACGAACACCTACACACACACGCGCGTACACACAGCACTGCATACACAGCACGCACACACATGCATACATACACACACACACATGTGCCTACACAAACACACACGCGCATTTATACACACACACGCTCGTGATTGCGAAAAACATAATTTGAATTCAGGAAGCCGAAAATTCAAATTAATATATATATATATATATATATATATATATATATATATACATATATATTTTAAACCATTTCCCTCATCCACAATCTAAGGTAGGTACCTATTAAACCTCAATACCAATTTTCAAAACAATGAATAATGCAAATGAAAATTCTTATTAGTGAATCTATAAGAAGAAAGAAACGTATGTCTTGCATCAAGGGAAATGGATTTAAAGAATTCAATCACAACAATGTATTTCAAGGAAGAAAATTACTCGAACACTTTAAAAATATTGCAAAATATGCATTAGTTCCTCAACAATTTATGAGCAGTTCAATCTTATTACTGCAATTGATATTTATTGTTCTCGAAATTGATTGTTGTATCATTTGCGTGTTTCCAGAGGCTCCCATTAGAAAGCAATTTCATCGTCATTAGTGTCGACAAATTATATATTGTGCCTTTTTAAAACTACACTTCAAAGGAAAGTAGATCATTTTTTTCCGATCATTTTGACGGAATATGTCATTAAGTGGTATTGCTATTTAAATATTATTGGTCAATTTTCAAGACTAGGTGATGTTTTTTCGCTACTGATGTCATCTTGGTGGTATAATAATCTAGAAGTATGATCGAAATATTAATTGAGTTTTATACAAGGGAAAGAGTTTAAAGTTTTTTTTTCTGTCTGCCCAGGATTTTGTAGAGAATAGTAGAATTTTATTGCGCAAGGTATCTCCAATATACGGAATGAAACTTTATGATCAGTAGGTACTGCAGTTGCGTAAAAATCAGACTCCGAAAAAGTTGAAAAAGATTGGCCCTCTCTTTTTCAGTGCACAAATAAACTTTATTGTCTTTTGTGACTCACATTTGCAGTTGCCAATGTGTATTAAAATAAATTTCCTTTTACAGCTCTTGTAGTCTGTAGAATGCTTTTTTTTTTTTGGTGATAATTAATATGTTATTCTTGTAGAAATCAAGAAAACTAGCTGAAATTCTACCTACGCTATGCATCCAAGTAAAAAACAGATATTAGACACACACACCAACACACACACACACCACACACACATATATAGTATATATATATATATATATATTATATATATATATATATATATATATATATATATATATATATATAGATAGATAGATATATATATATAGATATATATATATAGATATATAGATATATATATATATATATAGAGAGAGAGAGAGAGAGAGAGAGAAACCAATGCTCACATTATGTGGCAGCTCAACTCTTGCACTTCTTTTTAAATTTGAGTGAATTTTAACATAGTATATATTATTTTCATACACTATTTAAGTAATAAAATATCTTTTTTTGCTAGAAAGTAAGGCCCCAGATAGACTAAACACAATTGGCAATTTAA
Source organism: Uloborus diversus (assembly GCF_026930045.1). Classification (NCBI taxonomy): domain Eukaryota; kingdom Metazoa; phylum Arthropoda; class Arachnida; order Araneae; family Uloboridae; genus Uloborus; species Uloborus diversus. The sequence continues at coordinate 12,255,034 of NC_072735.1, forward strand.
ACTAGAAGCTATTGATTAGTGAAACTTGTCCAAAAGAGGAAGATATTTAGAGTTCTCTGTAACGCCCAGTTATTTGGAAAAATTGAATCATTTTAAAATGTCGGATAGGTATGAAGGTAGATCGTATCTCAAGAGTACAAGACATTATTAACTGGGGGGGGGGGCAGATCAAACACGGTGATAATTATTAATATTTGAGAATTAATCATCTTTCTGAAATGCTGTACAGTGCCTGATAAGCAAAGCCAAACGATATTTGAAAAAAAGTAAAGAAATAATTTTATTCCGACTGTTCAGATGAATTTATAAACTTAGAGATTTAAGATCAATTTTGCTTTAAAACGAAATAAAATTAAATATACCCATTGTGGTGTATCAAAAAAAAATATATGTATATTTTTTCCGAGCCGCAAAACCCGCTTATATTTTTCCTTCTAGGTCAAAACAATTGTAAAAAAAAATTCATATAGTCTTAAGAATGGTTTAGTACTTTTAGGGCAATTTTAGTACACAATATTAACTTTTTAGCCTTCTTTCCCTGTAAAAGTCAGAAAAAGAAGAAAAAAGCATGAAAGAAGGCTTAATGCATCTTAAAAATATCGCTTAAAACAAAAAAAAAATCAAAAATAAATAAAATAATTAAATGAATATCGAAAAATTAAAAATTGGAAAGTAGGGTAGTAGGGAAAGATGGGGAAAAATGTCTGTCGGTCTGTCTGTCTGTCCCCCCTAATAACTTTTGAATGAATAGTCCGATTCGAACAAACTTTTTTTTGTTCGAAAGATCTCGGCAAGGACACCTCATTCTCAAATTTCAGTTTTTGATTTGAACTATTTTTTTTATTTTGAACAGTTCAAAAAAACTTAACATTAGCGCCTACGGGGAAATTCAAGGCAATTCCGAACTGTCAGGCGAATTTGCTTCAAACAAACTTTGTAGGAAAAAGCTTTTGATGAAAACTTGTATATAAAATATCTTTTTGATTTGAACAATTTTCCGTTCAATTTAGAACAATTCAAATCCCTTAACTTTAGCGCCTACGGGGAAACTGAAAGTCAATGTAGATTCCGTACTTGAAGGCGGATTTACTTCAAACAATTTTTTTTGGAAATAGCTCTTGACGCCAAACTCTAGACTCCGACTCCTAGGGCCACCTGACTCCGACTCCGACTATTGTGCCCGACAATTAATCGGACTCCGATTTCCCGTTTTCGACTCTGATTTCGTAGCTTTGGAAAAAATTTATTCGCGGAGGACAAATGACTGACTCCGATTCTTAGGTATTCGACTCCGACTCCTTTATCCCAAATTGAGATTGACTCCGACTCCGACTCCACAGTTATGGTTTTAACTGTGAAATAATTATTGTTGATATAATTTGTTTTTATTTTCACGCTAAAGTTTTAATTTAGGTATTCAGTTTTCGGCGGATAAACTCGAAATCATTTATGTGTCTACATAAAGATATGCGCAGACGATTTTTTTTTTTTTTTTTTGACGATGAAAATTATTTCTTTAAGTTGACATTTTATTGTTTTTATTTATTTTGGTAAATGCATTAATTCATTTAAAAAGTTATTTTTGGCAGCAGGGGAAAAAGAAACGATTTTTTTATTATTATTTTTTTTTTTGATATGATGTATTTATTTTAAGGAGTTTATTAATTTTAATTATTATTCATTCGTTTTGAAAGCTATTAATTTTTTTTTAATGGAAAAAAGTGCATTAGCTGCTTTGTTTAAAAGGTGCTACTATTTTGTTTGTTCGTTTTTGAGAACATTGATCAGCTACTAGAAAGTAGTATGGGTATAAGGGAAAGTAGGCTCGTTTAGTTCTTAACGGAACTTCTTGTTAAATGTATGTGAGACGACTTTAATTTTTTGTTCGTTAAACTATAGTTCCCAAAATAATACTTTACGTTCAGGAAAACATCAACCTTTTGATGTATTAAATATATGATATTCATTAAAATAAAAGTATAGGAAGTAGAAAACGATAAATAAGAGATAAATGGAAAAGGGCTATTCATCTTTTTCCACTTCGCTTTTTTCTTCATTTTTACGTATATCTTTTGACATTTCCGACATAAATTAATTCGTAACATTACTCATAATATCTAGTTCAAAATTCTTTCGTAGCTGTGACAGTATTATTTATATTCGGGTCACTTTTTTGTGAACATAAATCATTTATTTTTGGAAATATCTTTAAACGTGATCAAATTATAAACTTTCTTAACTGCTATTAGCTGTGTTCTAGTTTTGTATTTAAAGTGGCGTAACAGGGTTCGTACGCTCCGGGAATTCCGGGAAAACCGGGAATTGTCAGGGAAAATGACACTGTCAAAAATGTCAGGGAAAAGTCAGGGAGTTTTCAAATTTTGTCCTCCAAAAATTTTTTTTCCATTTTTTTCCCAAGGAATTAAGTACTATGAGATCTAGTCTTCGTTTTTATTGTGATTTCACGAAAAAAATTGTAAATTTTTATCTAAACCGACGCTGACTCCGAATTAAAAACTGCAATCGAAAAATGAACGTTTTTTTTTTTCACAACGAAAAATGCGCCAAAAGAGCGAAGATTTTCTTACATGGAGTCGGTGAGGGGAACGCATTTCTTTCTACTGCCTAAAGTTTTAGATGGGTTGCCACAACATTCTGTTCGGTTCAGGGTTCGTACGCTCCGGGAAAACTTGGAATTATCAGGGAAAATGACTTAGTCAAAAATGTCAAGGAATTTTCCAAATGTGTCCCCAAAATTTTTCTTTTCCCAATTTTTTCCCAGGGAATTTCGCTTTACAAGATCTAATCTTCATTTTTATCGATGTATTTAAAAAAAATTGTAACAATTTTAAAGCAATGAAAAAAGTGGCGACCCAAAAAATCTTCAGCAGCCGCCATTTTTGGCTCTCAGTAGTTCCCAAGGGAAAAAAAATCAGGTGAACAGCAATTATGCACAAACTCAACTGGAGAGAAGACAATTTACTGCTTCGGAAGCACAACCTGTAGATGGGAGGGTCGATCGGGGAAAATGGTTTTTTTTTTTTTGATCGGAAAATCATTTCAGCTACGTGTGAAACGTAGTCGCCATCTTTGGTCATTCACAAGATGGAAGTAGATACGATCCAAAAATGCCTAAGTTTCTAAAAACAAAGCAGAATTGGATGTTTTCTTTAATTGAAAACTGATGAAAACAACAAAAAATGGTCTGCAAATTGTTTTTCTATTATTATTTGAAATAATTTTCTTGAGAAATGAAAAATTTTGTTCTTAAAACTTAATCTTATCCTCACTGCCTCGGACGCAAATGTGATAAAAAATTTTCAATGAATTGTAGTATCATGAAGATTTATTATTTTTTAATTGTCTTCATGCAACAAATTAAAGTTATTTCTTATTTTTGAGCATAGCCGCCATATTTGGTCATTCCCAAGATGGAAGTACCCAAGACTTTTTAAGTGCCTAAGTTCCCGAAAACGGCATTGGATGTTAATTGCAATGCAAACTATTGAAAACAACACAAATTGTGCCCTTTTTTTCCGGATAATTTGTAATTATTTTCTGGAAAAATGCAAAATTTAATCTTCATAACTTTTTTTTTGTTTTAATTGATTTAGACTCTTATGTGCTAAATACTGACTATTTTGCTTTTATTGTAGTGTTTTAAGGATTATTAATTATTTATTACTACTTTTATACTACAAATCCCAAAATCTACTTATTATTTTAAATTTTTCACTTTGTCGCCATATTTGATCGTTTGCACAATGGAAGTAGACTTAAACTTCCAGAAACAGAATTGGACGTTTATATCAATGTGTAATATTGAAAATAACATTAAATGTGCAAAAAGTTATGAATTTTTGAAAATTAACTATTACTTTCTAGAAAAGAAAGTTTGAAATTTTAATGTAAGCGTCCTTTGATATGTGAAAAAAAAAAGATTATTGGCATTGGCCTATGATTGGCAGATGTTGATTTTTGTTACTATGAATTACATGGTATACCGATTGATGCAACAAGTTAATCATATTTATACTGAAATTTAGCATTGCATTTTGCTTAATATGTTTCGTGTAACCTAATTATAAGAAAATAAAAAGTATTGTAAACCAAAAGCGGATGCTAAAAGGTTGCTGCAGGACTACAGCAAAACGCTATAATATTACGCGTGACATCAAAGAAACGCTAAAATAGGTTGAAAGTACTCTGTTTTCAACAAATAGTAAACAAATTAAGACAATTTTGAACAAAATGTTTTAAAAAAACTTAAAATTTTGACAGAGAAAACAAACGAAAAAAAAAAACAAGTTTTTTTTTTTAAATCTAAGGGGAGAAGTTTCAGTTCTTCTGCATCGCTACTTTAAACAATTTTAATTATTTTGAAAATATTACTATTTAAACTTAAATTTTGAATGAAGCGAGTAACCTGGAATTTTCTAAAAAACAACCTGGAAAACCTGGAAAAGTCAGGGAACTTTTTTTAAACAAAAGTGTATGAACCCTGCGTAAGTAGGAAAGCAATCACTGAACGTATTCAAAAAGAAAAACGGATCCAACTCTTTGATTGTTAAAATTGTTTAATTGAAATATTTTTATTCGTGATGTTTATGTTTATATGAAAACTGCAATTTTGACAAAAAAAAAAAGAAAGAAAGAAAGACATCCAATGTTATATTTCTGATTTTAAAAAAATCGGCGAAAATATTGGCACTTTTTCGTTATAGGTAGTTATGGCACATTTTTTTATCTTGGTGATTATTTCTCACTCTTATTTATTTTGTACTATTGTCACCTAAAAACCCTATATACCTAGAGAAACGAGACAGGCTGAAATAGCGTCTGTCTCTGCGCATACATAAGGGCTGTTTATTTATCGGCCGTTCGTCCCGTCCATCCCGTTTTTTGATGTGACGGACTGCCGACGAAGGAAAGTAGCATTCACATATGGTCGCCGTACATCAATCACGTGACTGAATTCACCGGCCAGAGAGAAGAGCGCACTGCTTGGAGGAAACCAATGAAATGTCGTTCTACTTTTGACGGCCGTCAGATATCAAGGTTCTTCTGATCGAAACCAGTCCCGTCCATGATGGCTTGCTGTCATGGCAACCAGCAAAGAAAACCTGTTTCGGGAGGGAAAAAACGTGATGGACGGAACGGACGGCCGATATGTGAACAGGCACTTAGGCTGTATGGAATATTTTAGTATTTCACACTATTCACACCATTCAATAGTATTGTACATGACGAACTGTAGCAGACAGAAAAAGTAACTGAATTTTTAAATTGTATCATGCTATGCATTATTTGTAAAAGAAATGCCAAACTTTGAATGTAAATTTATTAACAGTTAAGGATTTTCAACTGCATTGATAATATGAATTAAGTTTAACAGTAAGCTGTTTTTTTAGATATAAAGTTTTTTTTTTTTTTTTTTTTTAGTGTGTTATTACAGCATTTCTATATACGTTCATGTTATCGGAACACATAAAAATGACGCTAAAGCTCAGATAGCTCCAAAATAATAACATGAGCAATATTTTCCTGAAATATTTTCTAAAAACAGATTAATTTATCAACAAGATTATTGTTTTCCCAACTGTTCGTTACATTTATTTCCAAATTGTACAACTTATAAAAAAACAGAATGACCATACATTATCACTGTTCTGTTTATCTATAAAGATTAATTTTTTTTTCTGTATCATTTTATCAATTTAACTCTAGATAACTCGCGCTTCGGTCGATTCCCCGCCCGTTGTCAGATATTTCGCTCTCTTCCACCACCCCTTATTCTAATAATGGAGCCCATCTGTGTAGCTTAAGGTCAGACTCTCCCCAGCTCACACACTTAGTTCTAAAAATTTTCTTTGGTATTTAAAGGTTGAATAGCTTTTTGGAAATGTATGTTGGTCATTTAGACCAATAGCGCGCCATCCTAGTGACGTGTCATTTTCTCCCCGGCACTTCCTTTCTTCTGCTGTCGTCTTACGGATCGCTATGGTGGGGAAAAGACCAAAGCGCGAGCACTAGCGTAACAAAAGGAAACGCGACTTCTCTAGGGTTAAAAATGAGTCAAAACTGCCAGGCAGTTACTTCACTTTCTGCTAAGTACCAATCATTTTTATATTAGTATTAAATTTTTTATTCCTCTTACACGTATGATTTTCAAAATCCTACTTGAATCTGTATTTTGTTGCTATGTTCCGTGAAGATTCGTTAAAAGTCATCATAAAATTGTGAAAGAAGAGAAAATTTTTATCACTGTATGTGTGATCAAATTAGAGTTAAAACAGGATTCATCTGAATTTCAACTTTGCTAAGGAATTGCTAGTTAGCATCGTATTTGACTAGCTGAAAAACTTATGAAATATGAAGGAACATGAAACTGCGTAAAATCTTAGACATTACGGAACACATTCAGTTACTATTCAGTAAGTTACTGCGTATTAGCCAGGGCTAAGCCAGAAGTACATGAAATCCACCGCCAGCTCAGCCATTTCCAGCAGAGGACTGCAGTTTCGTGCTTATTAGCACTAATCAGCCCGGCATAGGAAAGTGACTGAGCTGGAGATGGAAAAATCTCATGAGGAAGTCAAAAGTGCCAAACAATTTGGTAGCTAATCTTTTTTACTAATAATAAAGCTGAAAGTCTCTCTGTCCGGAGGATGTCTGGATGTCTGTAGGATGTCTGGATGTCTGGACATCTGTGACGCGCATAGCGCCCAGACCGTTCGGCCGATTTTCATGAAATTTGGAACAAATTAATTTGTAGCATGGGGTTGTGCACCTCGAAGTGATTTTTCGAAAATTCGATGTGATTCTTTTTCTATTCCAATTTTAAGAACAAAAATATCATAAGATGGACGAGTAAATTACGAAATTATTATAACGTGGAAACGTAGCATGGGCACAAGCCAATTGGCGAGATACGAAATCATCATAACATTGAACCGTAACATGGGTACAAGCCAATTTGCTAGAAAATTCACCATACATTATTTGTAAATATACAGGCGAACCAAAAGACATTTTAATTTTTCTATTACGGGCAAAGCCGTGCGGGTACCACTAGTAAAGAATAAGCTCAGTCCAGACGAGTGACCGAAACTATGGTTCGGTTCGACTCGAACATTGAAGGCAAGGCATGGTATATTCAGTAAGTTACCGGGGCCTATTAGGCAGAGCTAAGACAGAAATACATGAAATACACCGCCAGCTCAGTCATTTCCCTGGCGGTGCATTTCATGGACATTCAGTTACTGTTGTGTATCTGTTTTACGATATTTTTTTCCTGTAAACTTCTCAGGATAAAACATATTGATAAAAATGAGTGCAAACTTCCCTTTATAAGATTTTTGATTCAGTTCACTGTATTTTCTTACTTTTGTATATAAACATGCATTGCCATTGTAGCTCAAAAACATCACTAAATTAATATTACCATACATGAAGGTATGTTTATTTCACTATGTATTTGCTGTTTTGCACTGAAACATACTATTTAAACATTTATGCTTAGATTTTGAAACATACAAGTGTTTCATTACAGACTTCGATTTCGATTCCGAGTCACAACTGACTACAACTGCATTTATGTCTATGCATACAAAGTGCCTTGCCTCCATTATTTTTTATACCGATAGATGGCAGCACCATCACCGGATCGAACAGTTAATGAGAATTTAGAACTAGACCATGAGCTAATAGCTACCTGGAGCTAGCACCCCCAGAGGTATCGTTTCACTTGGAGGACATTGAGACCACGAGCATATTTAACGTCGCCCAGTCCCCTTTAATGACGACGGTGGATCTTCGACCATCGAGGTTCGAACTCAGGACCCTCCGGCCCCGAATCCCGATCCCCTTCCGATCGGGCTACCACGGCCCATACAAGTGTTTCATTACAGGCAGTGGCGGATACTAGGGGAGGGTCATCGGGGTCATGACCTCCCCTAAACCGTCTACGATAGCATCCGTCCTCATTGTGTTTAAAAGCAAAATGTAAACGTTTTAAGTTGTCTTTCGAATCCATTATTGTTTTTAAAAATTAATTTTTGAAATTTCTGCTTCCAAGCAACGTATTAGGAGCCCTATTCCTGACTGATTTCCTGCCTTTAATAGACACCCAAGCATTAAAAAAAATCGTGCTCAAAACTGTAGGTTCGTTTTTGGGAGGGAGTATTCTTTAGCTTGACCCCCCCAATGGTAATTTATCCACCCCTTAGAGCAGAAATTATAAATGGAGGGTGCAAGTCCAATCATTGGCTTAGCAATAGCTTGGGCAAAGATCACAAGTCTCGTGTCTTAACGACAAATAGCTGACACGTTTTGCGTGAAACTAGTGAAAAAAACCAAGTTTCTTCCAGCGTTTAGCTTTAAAAACTATCACGTGACTTGGTGTTTTTGTTTCACGAGTGAAAGTCTTCACTTCCTGCATTTTATCTCTTCTCGATGATCCACCCCTGATTACAGGAATGTCATGTTTGTTCCTTGTTCAATCGCTAAATAAGAGTTGGTAGAAAATGTAGTTCATCAAGTTCACTAAAGATGCACAGAACATAAAAACCGCAAAATAATGAATCACTATATCGTCACTGAACCATGTAAACTAGCTGCGTCGCGCGGCTTTGCACGGTCTACCTCGAAAATAAAAGTTATTGTCAAGTGACGCGAGTTCAACAGTCAGGCTTGAACCAAAAAAAAAAAAAAAGTCAGTGAAATTTTGCGGAATCAAAATTTTGGAAGCAAACCCTAAAAGTAAACATTTTAAATCCCCTATATAATTACAGGAAAAGCCTCAAAACAAAAACAAGAATTTTACCTGTTCATATTCGAAAAAAATGGCAACAGATCTTTTATCTCAATGATTTTCTTCACGCTATACATTTTAATAAAAGCATTGTTGCGGAAAGTTGAGATGAAGCACTGAATAATAATTTGAATGGAGGAAAGCCATCGAAAAATAGGGATTTTATGTCGAAATCTCAGTGTCATAATTAATAGTTTTTAATTGATATCTCCGCTAATTATTATCGGGGGATTATGTTAAATAGCCAAACATGAAGACGGGAAGATTACGAATCCATCGATACCAGGTTCGATGGTCATGTCGGGAGAAGAAACTTGGACATACATAGATACATAGGTACATACATAGATACATAGGTACATACGATCAGTTTTTAATTATATAAGATGTAAGATTGCATATTTTGACATTTATTGTCGTCAGAGGCCGGCATGCTTTTAACGGTTTTCTCTGACGTTAAACAGGCCACCAAGCTTATTTTCGTTTACACTAGCAGACACGAATGTTTGAGTATACCAATTAAAAATGACAAAAGACTATTTAAAAGAAATCTAGAGACGCCAATTGGAAACATTAGATGTACAAGTTAAAGAACTAATTGCATAGTATTGAAAACTGAAGCATAAGACCCGACATAAAAATATCTTTTCCTCCATGTATTTGTTTTTGCACATCATTGCAAGTAATACCAAAACTGTCACGCAATTAAAAAACTAAACTTTTCTCCGTTTCCGTTCTAAGTTATTAATGATTGTGAGGGCCAGGCAAAATAAATGAATGCAAAGAAAATCAAAGTCAGTGATATTTGCTTCCATGGAATCCCAACACAAACCTTTGTTATGTACCGTGACAGGTAATTTTTCGTGATGAGAATCATTATCATAAGAACGCCTCTTTTGCGAACAAAAACTGGTACTCGTTCAACTGTGTCTTTTAATGGGAGAGAAATTTTAGTTGCATTTTTCTCAGGAGTGAATAAATTATTACTTTCACTGCTGTTGATGTACTTATAAACAAATATTTGGATTTTTCTATTTCATTCGAGAACAGAAAATGTTACAGGATTTTTAACTAATTAATTATTTTCAGTTAATGAGTTAGCGTTATATCATTAGGTGACATCAAGAGCTATTATTTCTCTTGTGGATTTTCAGTTGTCTAACAGAATGATTAGGAACACAAACCCATTTATTGATGAAACTAATCTTAAATGATTCTGAAAAAGATAGTTTATGCAGGTCATCTCGTCTAACGTTACGTAAGTCATTAAGATTTTTACTTCCTTTTACAAAGAAGGAAGTATTGCATTCGCGAAAAATATTTCACTCAAAATTCGGCCTTAATTTCCATTTTGCTCACCCCGAATTAATGTTGAGTTTTTTTTTTTCAACTCGACCACACGCGGATAAGTGCCTAAGAACATATAAACACCCGAAATATCCATTTTGACACTCGCCGATTTAATTACAATGACTTTTCTCGTGACGTCCGTATGTACGCATATTTGTATGTGCGTATGCGCGGATGTGCGTATGTATGTCGCATAACTCAAGAACGGTATGTCCTAGAAAGTTGAAATTTGGAACGTAGACCCCCGAGTGGGGTTTAGTTGTGCACCTCCCCTATTGGTTGCATTCGAGTGTTTCTAAAGGCACCTTTTGCCCCTTTTGGGGAGAAATCATTGTTAATTTCGATGGATACTCAAGTGGTGTTATAATTTGTCGGACACTTGACGATATATCGCCAGTCTTTTACTCGCCAAGTTTTGTTGCCAACTTGGCGATAAATTTGGCGATTTTTTTTAAAATCTGGTTTCAATTTGGCCGTTAGTGGTGATGTTTAGAGAGTAAACTATTGAATCACATTAAAATTGCCAATAATGGGGAAATAACATTAAATTGGAGTAAAAGGAGATCATGTGATGCATACATCAGCTCGATTTTTGTTGTTATTTTGTTTTAAATTAGAAGAAGGTTTTCTTCGAAATTCCCATGAAAATAAAAATACATCTTTTTAAAAAGAAATTTCAACAACACATATTTGATGGCCCCAAAAGAAGGGCAGATCTTGGATTAATTAACAAATTTTACGTTTTCTATCCTCTGATCCACTGAACTATCTAGCAGTAAGTTACCGACCCTAAGCCAAGGCTAAGGTAGAATTAAATGCAACTGGACTGTCCGGTATATTGCTTGAACCACTGGAAATATGTTGTAAACTACAAATTCAATCATGTATAAATATATCATAAGAAGTAACTCGGATTATATAACTCCTGAAAGTATCTTGAAGAAACCAAGTAGCAATTATTCCTAGCTGTTATATGGAATAAACGTTTTCCTAGAAATAAACGCATTACTCGTCAACCAGTATCGAATTTGTTACGTAACAATGCTGTAGTATTCAGTAAATTACCGCGCAATAGCCAGGGCTAAAGCAAATACATGAAATACACCGCTAGCTCAGTCATTTCCAACTGAGGACTGCAGTTTTGTACTTATTAGCACTCAACTGCAACTATTAGCACTCTTGGCTTCCTTAAGAAGTTTTCCATCTCCAGCTCAGTCACTTTCCTATGCCGGGCTGTTGAGTGCTAATAAGCACGAAACTGCAGTCCTCGGTTGGAAATGACTGAGCTGGCGGTGTACTTCATGTAATGCTGTAGCGTCTGAAACTGCCGTTCACATAATGTGTATGTTACATTGTTCTAAAGTAGTATTCAGTAGGGTTAAATTACATATTTTATACGTGTTAAATGTTTCCACTCTCAAAGCAGTAGAATCTCTATGAGCTTTGCTATTGCAGTAGGAAAAACTATTATCATTCAGGCCAATGATTGATTCAATTGCCCTTGTTCAATTTCAGAAACTCTCTCGTATTCCTTTGACCTCAACGAGACATAGTACCATCTGACGATGGATTTTATGTCTACAAGCAGGGATACCCATCTGGGGGGGGGGCATCAAGCGGAAACAGTGATATTAAAATTGTTAATGGGTATTTTTCCCATTTTTTGGTGCGAGGGGGGGGGGGGTGATTTCTAAGGTATTTGCTGTGATGGAGAGGGGGGCGGCCTTTCTTTTGGAGATAGGCACCCATGCTTACGAGGGAAAAAAAGTATAAACGCCCTCTACGTATCTCTATTAAATTATAACTCAATAAGAAAAATCGTGGTACTGAAGACAAGCAAACCAAGCAAACTGAAATTTTATCATTTGCATGTTGGGTACTAGTTTGCGTTTTCCAAGTTCAATTTCTTTTGCTTGCTTCTTTTATGATGCTGCATTAATCAAACTTGCGTTTATAAATTATCTTTTGTTAAAAGAAGAAGAAAACATTCTTCTAAACACTAACTCATTACTACTGTTTTCAGCAGTTTATCTAGAAATAGCACATGCTTTAAAAAATGTTTTTGAATAATTCACTGTGCGTTTATAAATTAATAATAAGAATTTAACTCTTAAAATCTATTTGGAAATTAAAGAAATTACAGTCGACTCCCGCTACAACGTGATTCGTCTTACGCGAAATGGCTATAACGCGATTTTTTCCCCAGTAAAGAATTTTTGAGCTTATACGAATGAACCGCCAGCAACACGAAAATTTTGGGAAGGGAATTGTGGTATCGACTTTGTTATTGGTTACAAAAAATATTTTCTTCGCAAATGAAACTTTATTCCTTTGACATCACTGACAGCTGAAGTTCACACAGCGTACTAGTCTGAACATCGCTTTGTTAGTGCATACAAATAGCTACAATCCTCATTTTCCAATTATTCTTTTTTTCATTCTAAATGCGAAATTTGATGAACTGTAATGACACCTAAGACCGCTGTTTTATCTAAAGTAAGGTAACACGACAATTGGGTGTGAGTGACTCTTCCATATGCACAAATTAAAGTCAAGAAAAGGAAATTCGTGATAGTTCGCCGAGTAGTGTCTAAGCAAAACGCAAAAAAATTGAAAATTGAAGCTGCTCTTGTATTGTAAATTAAAGAAGCCTGGAAAGGGGGGGGGGGTTGCCATAGATGGAAACGTTATAAAATACTTAGCGACGCGATTGTATTTGAAATATATATTTGAATAACGGTTTGATCACGCAGCATAAATCATCATCATCTTCAATTTTTTAACTTACAAATATCATTACTGGATCTACTGTACAGTACAATAGAGTGCATTATTTTATTAGTATACTGTACGTGCCATACAAGTTTATTTTATGTCCCTTTTCCAAAATTGATCATTGATTTTGCATTGTAAAAGTATTTTATGTCGAATAAAACAGCTTTTTAAAAAAATATAAATAAACAAATCCGCTCTTGATGAAAGAAATGGAAATGTATAGTGAAGGAATGGTTTATATAAAACAGTTTCAGGAGGTGTTTACAAGTGTGTTAAATAATTCGGTATGCTTATAAAAGTTTTCCTTTTACCACATCATTTTTTATTAGTTTACCTTTTTCCACATCGCGAAATTTCGAGTTACGCGAAGGGTCTTGGAACGCATCCCTCGCGTAGGTCGGGATTCGAAACTTAATTTCAGCGTATTCTTTTAAATATGTGCATTATAAATGCCTCCTGAATTTGTACAAAATTGTTTTACTTTTTTTTTTTTTTTTTTTTGATGAATGAATGATAAAATATGATATTTGAAATGTAATCATTTTATTTCGTTTCAAGTTTTATCAAGTGTTTATTCAAGTTAGGTTATAAGTAAAAATCGAACTTTATATGTAACCGCCAGTACTTTTCATAACTGAATCGTTACATCATCTACTTACTCATGTTAACTGCGAAAGAGAAGACTCAGAGTTCAAAAAATATGCATCTGTATTATCACACCAATTACCTTTTGTCACTAATAAAAAAAAATCAATATTGTTACAAAGTGTAACTATTGTGTTTAACGTTGAGCATTATTTTTTCGATGAAAAAGGAATGACGAACATGAACAATTTTTTTAAAACAACGTATGCATCTCATTTTAATTCGTATATTTTTGACTGATTTCGTTTTTGTGATTAATTAGTTTCGTATTTATATTTTGAAAGCTTCAGTATTGTTGTTTCAAACGTGTTTCTTGTGTAATCTGTGTTTTTCTTTTTTCTAATGTTTTAAAAAGGCCTTATAATCACACTAAAAAATACTTTTATGTGCTTTTAGCCTAATTTATTAACAGTACATTTTAACATTTATTTATAGCCTGCATAAAATAGCGGGAAAGTAATTAGTTAACAGCACTTTCTCTTTTTGGTTGTAATTTATTGGTGCTATATTTCACTTTAAAAAAGTATTAATAAGTCATAAAGAATCTTCAGTTCACGTGACAATGCAATAAATCTACCTTTTGTTTTATTTGTTTAGTTCACAGTATTATGTTTTTGCGCATTAATGATTCACATTGACTAATAAAATATCTTGATGGCGATATGTAAAAGATATAATTAAGAAAGTTTATGGCGTTGCGTGTTTACGTGAAATAAATCAGTATTTTTATTTAAGATATCTGACATTTTTCATATCCAAAAAACATTACTTTTTGGTGCCATTGCGTAGATTTTTTTTCTAACACTCATGATGATATTTAGTAAAAACAATGAAGAAGATAGTCAAATTAATTTTATCATTTTTTCAAATGTTGTCTTTTTCCTTTAAATAGTTCTTGTTTCTTTTAGTAAAACAAATGAAAATGAATACAATTAGAAAACACACTTAAGAATGCACGAAGATTACGGTAGGTAACTGTGCAAAAAAAAAAAAAAAAACAGTAGTGTCTCAAAAGGTCGTTTATAAACTTAACATGTTGTTCTGTCATATCACCACGAACAAGATTTACATAGAAATGCAAACAACTACCGCTAGAGGGCGACAATCGGTGGATTGGCGGAGGCGGGAAAGACCTATAGTCACAATGGTTCCCCGATCTGACTCCACTGGATTTCTACCTGTGGTCACGCGTGAATTCCATGTCATACGAGTCTTTCTTAGTATCGGATATGCGGAATACTAAAAAGAGGTGTGCGTGGAGCCGGATCTGTGAATCCCTAACTCAATATTGTAAAAATTACATTGAGGCGAAAGGGAAATACTTGATGTAATCATCAATGTGGTACCATCATGTTCTGCAACAAAAGTCATAGTATCCCCACTCTCGACATTATTTGTTTCTCCTCCTCCACACTTGCGATCATCGCACTCCAGACGTCGCTGTTTGCACTTTCGAACACAAGTTCTTACATTAGTTTGTTTATTACGATATAACAGACCAGCTTCTTAAATTTGTAAATTAGCTTTTGAGAAACCCTGTGTACAGAGTATTTAAAAAAAATGTACTCACTGATGCATAATGTATATGCTCTGATATATTATATGTAAATAACGCAAATTTCCCAGCCAAACTCTCATGAGCATAAACTATGTGCTCGAACCACTTACAGTATTCAATCCTTTAATACGGGTTATCTTTTTTCATCTCACTAAGGGGCATGGAACGTGCACATTAATACGACTCACCTCATTTTGGTGCGCGCTTTGCTATATTGATTTTTACTTTGATCGGATATCAAATTGCAATACCGCAGCACATAGATATCGTAGGAACTAGATGCACCAAGAGAAACCGGTCCCATTGGCACCCAAGACCATTAAGTCGACGGGAAAAAGGTTGCAAAATATATGCATTGTCTTGTATTCCTCCTGCTGCCCTGTAGGTACAGTAAATCCTCTCTAATGCGGGCACTAACGGAGCAATTTTTTTTTTTTTTGTCCGCATTATAGGGGCGTCCGCAGGTCAGGGGTTTAAAAATGTTTTTTGCTTTGAAATTGCCCGCATAAAAGGGGGTGTCCACTTTTGAGGGGTGTCCGTTAGGAGGGATTTTACTGTATTTGTCAAGGCCTCCCTCAGCTAAGGGAGAAGTGAACATTTGGCTTTGGTGCTTTTGATTGTACTTATACGATTTCCGTTTCTAGTTTGATATAGAGTGCGGAAGCATAATTTACTTATTTGAAGGAACATTAAAATAAAATACATCATAGGTACAATTCTAGATATTTATTCACCATATGTTACATAGATGGAAATTTACTGGGACACTTTCGAAAATCGTATCGGGCAAGGGCACTTTTTAGCCATTAACTGAGTGACCTTATTTCTGAAGTATCGGCCAACTGTTTCTAACATAGCGATGGGTACCTTCTCGGTTTCTAATGTTTTCCCAGTTCTCTGGAATGTATCAACCCACGTCAGAATTCATTGCATACCAGGAACACGAGCTAAGGGAGCAATCTTGAAGTGTGTGCGGAAGGCTCGCTGCGTCGATACCATCGAACGGCCATTTGAAAAGTAAGCCTTTGCGACAAACACAAGCTGTTCATTAGTTCAATCCATTCGTGGTAATAAATGGCGGTGAAAATAAACTTCCTAAACCCCCTATTCACATGATTTCAACCACAACCTCTAACGGCCATTTTTCGCTTCGTAACTTGTGCTGCCGCACCCTTTGCTATTTAGAATATGTGAAGAATTTTTTTAAGGACAAGCACAAATCCTTAAATTAATAAATTAAATCCCCAAATATTAATATTACTGTTTATCACATCCCCGTAAGGTGTACAGAAACCCTAAATTACCATATAAAGACATGGGATTTAAAACTTTTGTCGCTCACAAAACATAATAATAGAGAAATAAAATAGTTCTTCATTTTTTATTGCTACATCAAGTTGCAATACTTTTTTCCGAATTTTACGACTGCAATGGCGTTGTCAGAACGAACATGTTTACACATATAAATCCAATCTAAATATCTCACAACAGAATGCCAAAAAAAAGTGTGTAAAAAATCAATTTTTATAAAGAAAGCATATTTTCTGTACCATTTACCGTTTCACAGAAGTAATTCTATTTATCCTAAAAAAGTAAGTTAAAAAAATACTTTGCTATGTTTTTCAGTAGATTTGAAAACATTCAATATCAATGCTTTTACAGACTATAAGGAAATTCGATTTCAATCCATAATTTTCAAACTTCTTCTTTTACAGTAAGGATCAAAATAAAATATGCATTGCAGTAGAAATATATATAGATTTCCCTCCTAGACCAATCAACATCAAGCCCATAATCTTCACTTCGATTTATATTCATTGCGTATAGTCGCGTGAGTTCGCTTCAGTTCCATTCAGAAACAATTTCCGAATCATTTTTAGAACATGGAAAACTGCTTTAATGCATTTGAAATAAGCACAGTAAAACACATTCAAAGAGTTTTTTGTTGCTTAAATTTGGGATACATAGATAGAAATGTAAGCGCAATGATGTTTGGTTTAAATAACTTATTACCATTATTTGTGCAGAAATAAGCAATTCCTGTTGTGCATTTATAAATAATGTATCCTGTTATCAATGTAAAATGTTGAGTTATACTCCTAGAGTTACTTCGTATTTTATGCATAAGATTGCTTTGGCACTAAATTTTTAATATGTTGGTTAAAACAGACAAACATAATTTTTACCAGTGTTATATATAGAAAAAAAAACACAGAAAATAACTGCGAGGTATTTCGTTTCGTTATAATGGGGTGGTTTCCTTCAGTCAAAAATACTACTTTTAGTCATTGAAAATGATAGAATGAGCAAAAAAAAAACATGGGCATAGAAAATACTTTCATTTTCCCAACAGTTTTTTTTTTAATTAATTTTTTTTAAATGTCCGATTTTTCAAACAAGGCGTGGTCTTTTATGATGTCACAAATGATGCACTTCGCCGCATCTTTCTACTACATTTTCACGTTATGATAATAATCAAGCAGCGAATTAAAATTGCCCTCTAGGCTTGCTATCCACCATATCGTTGCCAATACACGTGAGTAAAGATGCGAATTAAATATTTAGCTCTGTGAGTGGCAACACAGAATGGCGTTTCATCATTTGTGATGACGCCAAGAAATGTAAACAATGAAAGATCACCGATTTAAGTAATTTTTTAAAAATATTAAAATTAAACAAATTATTTAAAAATTGATCAGATCCTATGTTTTTAAGCATGCTCTTTCAGAAAAAAAATACTTTTAAAATTTTGGAAACGACCCCATTGTGATGCGTATTTTAACTTAGATTGTCTTACGAAGAGGATAGTTTTACTTTTCTGTTGTAGAAATGTGCATTGCATTTTTTTCCCTTCGGAGGGGGAAACTTGTCGTTTTGTTCTTGTTTTTAAAAGCGCTTTTTCAAAGGAGAAGATAACTTTTAGGGGTGGTTATCATTATTCAACCAGTTTTATTTATTTATTGAGCAATCACGATTGCTTATTGTTCTCATTTGACTGTTTTTTGATGTCTTTTGATTTTATTTTCCCACCGCCACCCTCTGCAGCATCACCGTCGACTGGGTCCTCATGATGCTGCTCCTATAACGAAAGCCTTGTCCAGGTTGCATCCATGTCCCACACGCGCATACATACACAACTACACACATACGCACACACACACAAACACACACAGACACACACACACAAACACACACACACACAAACACATAAACACACATTCATGCCTGCACACAGACACAAACACATATGCCTACACACACATACACATACGCCCTACACACAAACACACATACCCCCCACAAACACACGCCTACATACACACACAGACACACACACACACAAACACATACACACACACATAAACACACATACACACAACTACCCACACATTCATGCCTGCACACAGACACAAACACATATGCCTACACACACATACACATACGCCCTACACACAAACACACATACCCCCCCACACAAACACACGCCTACATACACACACTCGTGATTGCGAAAAACATAATTTGAATTCAAGATGTCAAAATTCAAAATATTTTTTTTCTACGAAATACGCTTGTTGCTTATGTTAAGCTAAGCTGCAATTAATATTCTTATTTTTTCTGGTATAAAGAGCACATTATATGAGCGTTAACGACTTTTTCTACACTTCTAGCACGGAGGGGGGTGCACAGGGATGGGAGAGAAGGGACGCTCGTTGACCTAGGCCAGAGCCTGAAGGAGCTCGAGATGTTTAAAACGAGGAGTGAAATATATGTAGGGATGTAGGGTAAACAACGTGGAGGGGGCCCAAAAGTAAGTAATTTGTGAAAGTTCCCAAAATTTCTGTGCTAACCCCTGAACACAGGCACGGCTCACAGTGGGGCGAAAACTCAAAAAAGCGCTTATTAATGGATTTTTGTTCCTATACTAAAACAATTGAAGATTAATAAATTTGCATAGTCCTACCTCTTAGGCAATCAGAACTGGAATTTTAGAGCCCTTCGTCCACTACAAAGCTGAAGGGAGCCTTTAGAAAGTTGAAGAACAATGTGGACGGGGATTTTCAAAAATTGCTTTTAAGCAGTCTATAATTTTTTTTCTAATTAAAGGCGGGTATCTTTAATTTATCTCGTATTCAACGATAGTAGTAGGACGAAAAAAATGAGCAATCGAATTTTCAAACCGAAAATCGGTTTTGATCAGCACCAAAAACATCGGAATTCAAAGTTACTTTTTTCAAAGCACTCTACAAAATATGTCCTCTTATGTCCTCATAGAAATTAATATTAATGAGTCATAAACGGTCTGTAGAAAGACCCTGAAAAGGAAATAGCTGCGTAAACCTGCGAACTTTGACCCTTTGCCCAAACAAATCGAAAAAAATCCATTATAACATGCCTGTGTAAACAAACAAGAGAGAGAGGTTTAAAACACTTTTAAGGGCTTTTTGGCGTTTTCGCCCCACTGTGCGGCGTGTGGGTACAGCGTGTTACAAAAAAAAAATCGAATTACTCCTGGAAAATAATAGACAACTAAAGTGCCTAATTTCTGTCAGTAACATAGCTGGCGATAAACAGGAAAGTTTAATTCCTTAGATCAGTCACCTTCCTGAAATTAACCTGGAACTTCAACACTGTAAATTGTCTGAGAGACATTATGTGGCATCAATTTGCACTATTTTTCGACAGTTCTGATGCTATAAGAGGAATTCATTGCGCAATCTTTATCTTTACTAATACGAATAATTAAGCTGAAAGTATCTCTGTCTGGATATCTCTCGTTCCGTCAGGATCTCTGTGACGCGCATAGCGCATAGTCCGGTCGGCCGATTTTCATGAAATTTGGCACAGAATTAGTTTGTAGCATGGGGGGGGGGGGGGCTGCACCTCGAAGCGATTTTTTGAAAATTAAATTTTGTTCCTTTTCTACTCCAATTTTAAGAACATTTTCCCGAGCAAAAATTATCATAAGATGGACGAGTAAATTACCAAGTTATCATAACATGGAAACGTAACATGGGCAAGCCAATTGGCGAGAAATTTATTATACGTTATTTGTAAATATACAGGCTAACCAAAAGACCTTTTAATTTTCTACTACAAGCAAAACCGTGCGGGTGCCACTAGTAGATAATATTTTTTACCTTCACCGGCATGTTCGAGAGCCTGAATGAAGATCCTTAACTTTTGGACATATCTGTATTATTTTTTAAGTCTGGTTCATTAGTAGATGCTTTAAAATAAAATAATTAATTTTGAAGATGGAGTAATGTGAGAGAAAAATGAAAAATACTGTTAGAGTTTAATGAGAAATCTGAATACAGAAACTCTTTTTTTTTCCCTAGGCATTTTCTCCATACACTTGTTTTCTGCTTTAGTCTTATATACTGTTTTAAAATTTTTGTTTTAAATGCAAAACATGAGATATATTTTTGTTTTTTAAATGTGCTATGGGTGCTAAGATCAAAAAGGACATTTTAGCCCACATCAAATATTCACTGTTGCGATTGTTTGATTTCGATTCTACCTTAATTTAAACTAACTAAAAAGTTTGTATTGAACTAAAAAAAAAAATGGCCAAAAAATAAGTATATGTTTCTCAGATGTAATTAAAGTCATGTTATGCATATATTTTTAATAGTTTATATATTTTTTAATCTGCACAAAAAACGAAATAGAAAAATGTGCCATTCCGTATAGTTAAGCATTATTTAAAAAAAAATCATATTAACACATTTCTGTCAGTAAATACAGAAAATAACAGAGAATTCCCAAGATTATATGTGTGTTTACTCCACGTAAACTCAACGGGATGAGAAAAAATATATTCTTGAAAATTCTTCTTGAAACTAAAGATCTTCTTTAAAATGTTTTGGATATAAAATATATCTCGATTATAACATAAAAAAGAAAATAAGGGAAAAAGTAATATAGAAAATGGAAAAGTGACATCCGAAAGACATCGGCAAGGGATCATAGAGATAGTCAATTTCAGTCTTTTTTCCCTTGCAAAAGCAAATTTTCTCGAAGTAAACGTGGTTACTCCCACAGGATCCACGTGTTCAAGTAGAAAAATTAAATAAACGCAGTGAGTATATATATATATATATATATATATATATATATATATATATATATATATATATATATATATATATATATATATATATATATATATATATATATATATATATATATATATATATATATATATATATACGCTTCCATATTTTGTTCTTTAATTTTTCATAAATATAAAAAACCTCACAGGAATTAAGAATGACAATATGTAATCGAAAAATATCGTACGCTGATAATAGTAGCAGCATATTTTATTTAATTGTTTTCTCTTTGAAACAAGTGATTTTATTCTTAACTAAATTATGAAAGCTGTTATTAAATTAAAGAACTAAAAATGCGATGATAATTCTGATTACATACTTAGTATATACTAATATTAGGGCACCTAAAAATAGCATACTTTTAATGCAGATGAAAAGTAATAAAGCCCATCACTAAATGTTTTGAATGCAAAAGAAGATTTGTGAAAGTTTCTTGCTGACTCAGTCTTTTAATATAGCTTATTTTGCAAGGACAATTTCCTTTTTCCAACTATTCCTACCCGATATGAATTTTATACAAAACTGACATGTTTACTGTTTTAAGATTCTGCTGTCAATCATCGAGTACAAGGATGCAAATATAATTTCAGTAAAGTGCCTTAATAAATGTAAACTTTTCAATTTAATGAAATTCAAAGTTAGGGGAAAGGGAGCACACGTGAACACGAGGCACATATGAACATTAGGGCGTATCGAAAAAAATGGAAATTTCCCAGATCTCTTAGCGGTAGTGCGGAGAAGTTGTGACCTGCCATCATTAAAATAAGTGAGGCACCCTAAATTTCTAGAATGATATCTTCTGTTGACTCAGTGGGCCAAAAGTTTCGAAAATTGGACTAAAAATGATCTAAAACCAAAACTTAATAAATAAAACCAATCAGTTTGGGGCAACGCTTAAAAGTTGCTTATTAGCGACAAATTTAAACATAGAAATTTTTAGAATTATAGGTTAATATCTTCTGTCACGTGACACATTTTGATACTTTAATGTGTAACTGTTAACTGCTTGCAAAATGCAAAACCTTAAATGAATATAAATCAAACTTACCTCATTTAAATAAGAGCAGAAATTTTATTTTATCTTTCAAACACACAAATATGTAATCATTTTTGGTCTAAAATGATGGCATGTACTTTTTGAATTCTAGTGAGGCTTTAGTAAGTGTATCTATGTTCTGCGACCCAACTGTTTTTCCAGATGTTGCAGTGACTAGTTTTACAATCCGCTCAACTGCTTGTTTGTGTGAGGGAAATTTTAAAAAGCCCCAGCCGTCTATTGACATACCATCCTGTATGAGCTTCAGAAGTTCTTGAGAACTGGTCTCTTTCAGAACTTGAGGCCATGTCACATAACACGCTTGCCAGTCAATGAGATCTACATAGTCTGTAGCTCCAAAGAAAAGGCAGGAATAATGAATCTGCAAAGTTTCCCTTTGAGCTAAATGTCCTTTCCTTGATAATCCGCCGACCTGCAAGAGTTTTAACATGCCATCCCTCATCAGTTAGCTTCTTGCTAAAAGAAGATTTTCTGGAGCAGCAAAAAAAGCGATACGAGAAATAAGTGGTTCAATTACGTAACGATACTTTTAAGGCAAGCACCGAGATAAGCTGATGAGATGCCACAGGTATCTGGTTCCATTCTTTATCGAACGATGGGTTTTAATTCCGAACTATTATGGTGCGTAGACTCTTAAATTGAATACAACCAAAGTTAGAAAATTCATTCGATGTGTCTGATGTAGATATAACCTCAGAATTCGATTGGAAATTGTTAACCATCGGGCCAAATTCAGCGTTCCCGATTCCCGGTAAGCTAAACCTGCCAGAACTAATTGCGGTGCAAATATCTAACAGGTATTTTTTATCTGCACTGAGAGTGATGGAATCAATGTTTGGCAGCTCGCATTCAATACTTAAAATCAATAATCGGAAGCTTTTCGTATCTTTTAAAATTCGTTCAATGTCTTCGGTGTAAGATGTTGGGCCAGTTGACTTCTGCATATAGACACAAATAGATGTCGTAATGGCAACGCATTGAAAGGAAGTAAGCAGATAAGCCATTGAACTGGATTTTGAAGCTTCATTTCAAACCTGCGAATTACACCATTAAATGCTCCCGTGTTCAGCATAGTACCGTCATGACCTAGCACATAAAGTCTGCTGAAGTCATCCAATAAAGCATTTGTTACGTGTTCGTAAATGCTATGAGAAATATCAAAACTGGAAACACTTCCAAGTACAGGGTGTCCAAGAAAGAATTCCCTGATTTCAATACTATAGATCTCGAAAACAAAGGCCGATATTGGAATAAAATAAACGGTATGTTTATTGTGAAACCCATAAAAATCATGTGCAGAAACTTTTAAATTAGTAACAAAAATTGATAATAGGGGCACTGCATGCTGTAATTGCAATAGAAGACCCCATAAATAGTGCTTCGAAGGGGTTGGACGATAATTTCTAGCATAAATGTAGGTACTTCTGAGAGGCAAAACTATTTCTGAAGCGCCCAACCCCTTCGCGGCACTATTTATGGGGACTTCTCTTGCAATTATAGCGACAGAGACCCCCGTTGGCAACTTTTGATACTAATTTCCAAGTTTCTGTACATGATTTTTATGGGTTTCACAATAAAAATGATGTTTATTTTATTCCAATATCGGCCTTTGTTTTCGAGGAATTTAATTCTGCAACCAGGAGTACTTTCCTGGACATCCTGTACGTAGAAATAGGCTTCGAGACAGTACACTAATGTGATTCTACAATTGTTCGTTTTACTTGCTTGCTCTAGAAATTTTAGAATCCCTTGAAGATCCGTCCATCGAAATAAAATCCAGATAAAGTGAAACCATGCAAAATAGTGAGCTTCTCCCTATTTTGCATTGAAAAAGGGGTTCACCGTAATCCCGAAACGCGTGTTTGCAGATATCGGCAATTCGTGTTTTTGGACGATGTTATTTCTTATTTCACTAAATGAGGGTATTTCACATTTTTGGCAAGTTTGCCTAAGTTTGCCTTAATTGTGCATCATGCAAGCAGTATGCTGCTATCCAGAAAAGTACCAAAATGCGTCAAAACTTCCAAAATGTAGATGAGGCGGCAGAAGATAATAACTCGTACTAATTCTAAATAACTTAATGATTAAAGTTGTTGTAAAACATGATCTTTTAAGCGCTAGCCCAAACTTATATATATATATATATATATATATATATATATATATATATATATATATATATATATATATATATATATATATATATATATATATATATATATATATATATATATATATATATATATATATATATATATATATATATATATATATATATATATATATATATATATATATATATATATATATATATATATATATATATATATATATATATAATTTCCGTATTTCTAGAACTGCAACAACCGGTTTTCGTGTGATCTGATTTTAAATAATGTTTACTGCAAATACATGTGCAATGACAGTTGTTAGGGCAATAACTGCCATTGAATACATTCAAATTATTGGACAAGTTTTCATTATTACAGTGTCACAACACATTTATTAGAAGCATTACTTTTCCCACTATATATTCACTTTAAATTCAGGAAATGTCCGGCAGTTGGAGAGAAGCGTAATGCAACATGAGTGTAGGGCAAATGAAATTCTAACCTTGACACAAGCATCTCCATATATATTTCTGAAATAAAAAAATAAGTACGAGCTTGAACGAAATAAAAAATATTTCATATGTTTTTGCTTATTGTATTTACATTTAGTGTAAGAAAACATATCAATTTTAACAACACACGTATAAATATGCTAAGTTACATATTGTACTTGTTGCATTTGAAAGTGAAACTTAAATATTTTTGTTCGAATTTAAATATGAATGGTTACATTTAATCTGTTTTAAGTAAGAGGAGTACGACATTAAAATTTTAAGAAAGCTTAAGGACACAAAATACAGAACGGAGATATTATTCTGCATCAGAAGGACCAGATAAACATTTTTATCACCAGTCAGTGCAGTTTTTTGCTTTTTATCTCCATATTTTTTTTCCGCATAATAAGAATATTATTTTTATTTATAAAGGTTCATGTGAAATGTAACTAAAATCATTACACTAATTCGAACAGATAACATATAATATATTTTGTAAACGAAAATCTTGGACATTCCTTTACAAGGTATATTTTATTTAAAGAGAAGTCTTTCAAATATAAAACAAATATGTATTTTTAAAAGCACGCAAATAAAATTTCTAGAATTATGCAATTAAATCTAAACCTGCATGTTACAAGCAAAAACACCTACTTTTTACTGATGATGAATACATCAGGGCTTACGTGAAATATTATTATTTATTACACATACATTCTTTTGCATTCTGGTCCGGGTTTTTAGAATAATTTAATTAATAAATCATTCAGCATACAGGTAAAACAAATCTTTTAACCACTATAAATTTCCACATCTGGGCAGCACAAAGACCATCTAAATAAAATGAGCCATTGCTATAAAAATTATAAAGATACAACTTGCAAAATAATAAATTTGCAATACTCTCGTGGTAAAATAGTATTGGGATGGATTAAAAAAGAAATTTATACATATATATATATATGAATTCAACGTTATGATTATTGACACAATAAAACTGTTTACTTAAGGATTCGTCCAGTTTCTATCTGCTATGAAGCTTGCTAAAAAGGGTTAAGTTGCATTGCTTTGGTGAACTTAGTACGTAAATAACAATTATGAATCCAAACTTCATAAAGCTAAACTTAAATATTTACGGAATCTAACCACTGAAAACCACCACACAAATATTAAATCGGCTAATGCGATACTGTACACATCAAGATACGTTGTGAGAGTATAGTGGTGTGGAGTTAAAGGTCATGCCAGGACTAGTTGGCCATAAAAGTACGTCGGCAATGTCGCAATATTTTTGAAAATATACATTACATAGTGCTTTCCGCTTAGCCAAGTGTGTGCCATTCCAAATTCTTCTTTCCAGATATATGTTATTGAAAAAGCACAATCATCAAAAAGTTCATCAAAATACTGGCTAGAATTTTCTAGTTTCCGCTGAAGTAAGTAAATTTCACACATTCAAAATATCGCTTTTTAGCCTAATTTACCAGTAAAAGTCAGAGAAAGAAGAAAAAAGCATGAAAGAAGGCTTAATGTAGCTTAAAAATATAGCGAAAAACAAAAAAAAAATCAAAAATAAATAAATAATTAATTAAGTATCGAAAAATAAAAAATTGGAAAGTAGGGTATTGAGATGGGGGAAAATGTCTGTCGGTATGTTTGCCTGCTTCCCCCCCCCCGGAAATAACTTTTGAGTGAATAGTCAGATTCAAATTTTCTTTTGGTTACGAAAGATCTCGGCGAAGACACCTTATTCGCATTTTTCATTTTTTGATTTGGACATTTTTCGTTTAATTTTGAACAGTTCAAAAAAAAACTTAATACTAGTGCTTACGGGGAAATTCAAGGCAAAAGTAAATCTTGAACTTAGAAGCGAAGTGGCTTCAAACAAACTTTGTAAAAAAAAGGTCTTGATGAAGAACATGTACCGAAAATATCTTTTTGATTTGAACAATTTTCCGTTCAACTTTGAACAATTCAAATCTCTTAACATTAGCGAATACGGAGAAATGGAAAATTAAACTAGATTCCGAACTTGGAGGCACATTTACTTCAAACAAACTTTGTTGGAATTAGCTCTTGACGACCTAATCCCGACTCGGACTTCGCGAATTTTGGGTCACTTGTCTCCGACTCCGATTCATGTGTCCGAAAAATACTCGGACTCCGACCTTCCGACTTCGAGTCTGACTTCGTAGCTTTGGCAATAATTTATACAAGGAGGAAAAATGACTGACTCTGACTCTTGGAAATTCGACATCGACTCTTGTATCAAAAAATTAGTCCGATTCCGACTCCTCAAATATTAGCAGAGTTGCGGACTTTTGGGGAAAATGACCGATTTCAACTCGGAGTCTTTGAATTAAAAACTTCCGGCTCTCGAATCTGACTCTTTTGTCCCAAAATCAGATTGGCTCCGACTCCGATTCCACAGCCATGGTTTTTACTGTGAAATATTTGTTCTTAATATGTTTTGACTTTATTTTCACGTTAAGATTCTAATTTATGTATTCAGTTTTTGGCGGAGAAGTTCGGATAACCTTATGTTTTTATTCATTTTTGAAAGAACATTAATTCATTTAAAAAATGTGTTTTTGGCAACAGGGGGAAACACGATTTTTTTCTCTTTTTTGGATATGATGTATTTATTTTAATGAGTTTTTACTTTCAATTCTTTATTTTTCATTTTTGAAAGCGGTTGAAGATTTTTTTTTCTTGATAGAAAAAATGTATTTAGCTGCTTTGTTTAAAAAGCACTGCTACTTTATTTGTTTATTTATTTATTTTTTACGCATCTAATTCTTTAGATGAACGATTCATATTTTATTTCTAGAAATCAACTTAAAATATTTAAAAAATATGTTTAGAATAATTAGCGATTTTAGCTTATTTTGAGAATATTGATCAGATACAGTAAAACCTGTAAAGTTGACCACCCTTGTAAGTTGAACACCTGTCTAAGTTGACCGCTATTTTTAGTCACAGAATGAGATCTATATCATATAATTCAACCTCTGTAAGTTGACCACCTGTTTAAGTTAACCACTAAAGTAGTGCACCGCAAGTGGTCAACTTACACAGGTTTCACTACTAGAAACCCGATATTTGTATAAGGGAAAGTAAGTTCGCTTTCTTCTAGACAGAACTTCTTGTTGTTTATTCGTAAAGAGTAATTTTAACTTTGACTTTTAATACACAGAAACATACCTAATTATTATTGCTAGAACTATTTACTTATTGAAGTACTTTTCGAATACAGTCGACTTACCCTACAAAACGGTTTGATTTACGCGAAATGGCTATAACTCGAATTTTTCACGAGTAATAAGTTTTAGAGCTAATGCGAATTCATCGCCCGCAAAACGAATTTTTTTGAAAGGAAATCGCAAGGCGTACGTATCGGTTATCCACTTCGTAATTGGTTACTAAATATTGATTTCGTAGATTGACTTTCCCTTTAAAACGGAAGTTCCATACACCGTAGTTTTGTTAAAATCGCTTTGTTAGTGTAAACAAAAAAAAGCACTCCATATCTTTCTTTTTTTTTTTTTTCAATCTAATAATGAAGTTGATAAAATACAATTTTACCTAAGCGCGCTGTTTATTTAGTTCGTGAAAATGGAATTAAAAAGATAAAGTTCATGTAAGTTGAAGAAAAGGTAAAGATTTTCGATATGTTTGAACAACTAAACGTGAGTCTAAAATAATAACTGTATCTTATGTACAGTACTATTATTGAGCTGCAGTTTATTGTTACTACATAACATACGTACCGTACAAGTTAATATCTCTATCTCTCTCTTATTGATTTTGTGCATTCTAACTGTACTTCATGTTGAATAACAACTTCTTTAAAAAAAATAAAAACAGTAAAAATTCAGTTATTTGTGCGAAAAAAAGGTTATGTGAATTGAAGAAATGGATTAAAACGGTTTTAGGGGTGTTTTTAAAGTCTTAAGTAATTTTATATGCTTTAAAAAATTCTTACACATACCTTTTTTCACAACGTGAAATTTCGACTTACGCGAGGGGTCTTGGAACGCATTCCTCGCATAAGTTAAGACTCGACTGTAATTTCGTGAATTTCTGAGAACAAAAAAAGGGCGATATCAGGCCAGTTTGCCTCTTTTGAATGGGACAAAGAAGGATGGGATGGAATTTATCGAAAAGTTTGGATGATTGGAATTTATTGAAATGATGAAACTGATGTCGAATTATTTCCAGTTCTGACTAATAGGAAAAAATTATTATAATTTTCTTTTTTTCGGTTTCTTATTCACATGACATACAGGCATTATACATCAAATGCATTCAAATCATACGCATCAAATGAATTCACATTACACGCAACATACACATGGCAAACATACACATCACCATGCATTTTAAAGATATGAAAGCATGAAAACATGTTGTATGAAGGACATTTTGATCAATAGTATGATGTTTTCATATGCACGAAATAAAGCAGAAAACTTTGTCAAGATTTGCTATTTTTTTTCAACTTCAAGATTATCAAAATATTAACCTTATTGGCTTAATTAACTTACCGCGCTGTCGAGACAAGTTGTTCCCAGGAACTACTTGTATCACTTAATATTACTTGTAATCAATGTTGTTACATTTTAATATTAATAGCCTCAGTTCAACCTATATCTATGGATATAGCTGAGCTAAGCAGTATACAAAATTGCTTCTGTATGTAAATGTTTATAAACGTCAACATTCAACAAAATATTTGATGAGAGCCTATATGCTGGCCACATTCATTCAGATTAAATATTGAATAAGTTTACTTTTTTATCCTTCAAAAGAAGAAAAAAACATAAAATTATTTTCTCTGTATAAAAGTAGTTTTTCATTTTATTTGAATCGAACAAATACGTAAAGTTACAAAAATAGATTAAAATGTTAAAATGCGTACATGTTTGCTTCTGAACCAATTTTGCTTGGTAAACCTTCAGAAAATGTAAGAAAATGAAGACTTTCTTTCGATCGGAGCCAAAACAGAAAAACATTTCGTCTTTACGCACAAAGGGAAAAACACAACAAAGTTCTGACATTAGTTTAAACAAGATTGTTATTTATTTCTGCATCAAATACAATTTGTAAATTTGTTGAACAATGATTGGTTTTGATGTAATAGCTTATTTTTTTCCTACCTAGTCAAATTAAAGATGGTCTTTCTAAAGCAAGCATTCATTTACTGATACACTAGTAGTTTGTAGTTTATTGTGCATTATAACGTTATGTTTTGAATAAATTTTTCAACTGGTTATTCTAGAGACATTGAGTAGAAAGCGACATGTCAACATCTAAAATGAACTACTGAATATAATTGCTCAAGAAAAGTATAAATATTTTTTTAAATATAATTCTAAAGATAATACAATAACATTTTTTACACACGAGGGGAAATTGAACGAAACTGCGAAGAAAAACTAGAATAAAATTTCAGAAACACATGGTCATGCTATGCTGTTACAGTGCTACTTCATGCAAAATATTTAAAACTGTTTGCAATACAAAACGAGCTGATTTGTGCATCACATGGCTTCCTTTTACTCCAATTTAAAGACAATAATGCCTCGGAGTGAGCAAAAAACACTTTTAATACTTTCATTCCAAGTCTGTTGCGAACCGAAGCAAAAAAAATGTTTTATACAGATAAATTTTCCCAATATTGGCAGTTTTAATGTCATTCAATGGTTAACTCTCTAAATATGGCAAAATCGAAACCAGATTTTAAAAATAATAATAAAAATTAATTTGAATTTTGACATTTAGAATTCAAATTATGTTTTTCACAATCACGAGTATGTGTCTGTATGTAGGCGTGTGTGTTTGTATCTGCGTGCAGGCATGAGTGTGTGTATGTGTGTGTGTATGTATGCGTGTGTACATATGCGTGTGTATGTAGGATATGGACGCAACCTGGAGACTTTGCTCGCTAGAGGGGCAGCATCGAGTGGGGTCGGTCAACGGTGGTGCTGCAGAGGGATGCTGGGAGAAAATAAAATGATAGGACATCAAGACTGCCAAGTGAGAACAATAAACAATGTGATTCAAAAAAAAAAATAATAATAAATAAATAAATAAAATAAATTTTAAAAAATCTCCAAATTTGTCGCAAGTTGACGACAAAACTTGGCGACCAAAAGACTGGCGATATATCACCAAGTATCCGACAAATTAGAATACCACTTGAGTTTACATCAAAATTAACAATGATTTCCCCTTAAAAAGACCCCTTTTGGAGCATACGAATGCAACCAAAAAGGAAGGTGCACAACTAGACCCGACTTGAAGCCTACGTACCAAATTTCAACTTTCTAGGACATTCCGCTCCTGAGTTATGCGACATACATACACACATACATACATACGCACATACATACGTACATACAGACGTCACGAGAAAACTTGTCGTAATTAACTCGGGGATCGTCAAAATGGATATTTTGGATGTCTGTACGTTCCTAGGCACATATCCACGTGTGGTCGGGTTAAAAAAAAAAAAAAACTCAACATTCATTTGGGGTAAGCAAAATGGAAATTAATACCGATTTTTGGGTGAAATGTTTTTCGCGAATACAATACTTCATTTTTTGTAAAAGGAAGTAAAAACGTTGATGTAAATTTTGTAACAATAACTTTGATGATAATGCAAAAATGTGCTCAAGTTTACAGTAATTGGGTTTACAGAAATAAAGGTAGCTTATAAAAAGTGGAAAAAAGTTTTCAGAATGTGTTTGATATATTTTAAACTCTGCTAAATCTAAGAAATGAGGAATATATTAGAAAAATATTGTATCTTCAATGGAGCAAAAAATAAATACACTGTAAAAACGATTCAGAAACGTTCCTGGAAAATAATAGGTAGCTGATGTGACCAATTTCAACCATTAACATATCTTACAAAAACCAGGAACGTTTTCCGATAAAAGTCAGTAACCTTTCTGAAATATTGGGAAATCTCCTCTGTTAAAGCCAGCCGTGACCCCCCCCCCTCTAATAATATATATATATATATATATATATATATATATATATATATATATATATATTTGATTAGAACTTTCCCGAATTACTAAGAAAGCTCCAGAAGCATTAGAGCAACCATGGCCAAATTTACACGAAATTTGCAAGCAAAAACCAAGCATACTCCTTGCCTCACAAAACTGATATTTGCTCCCATTGTGTTCTTAGTTAATCTGGACGGGCCGTAGTCAAGCTAAAGCCGATACACTGAATAAACACGCTCCTTCAATGTTTAAACTGGTAGCAAAAAATATCTTTCACACCAGTGAGAAGTCTGCATCCGTGCATCTTTTAGCAATTCAGGAAACTTTTTTTCGGATTTTTTTTTACAGTGTAGATAGTCCACTTATACTAGTTAAAATGTTGATATATTTATACAAAAAGCATTACTTAAATGTCAACTTTTTTTTTCCAAATCAAAATATTTGCTAAAAATAATATTCCTTATTTCTACGAAACTAAACAAGAAGCACAAACTGACGCATAAACAGCATTTTTGAAATTAATCTAAATGTTATTTTGCTTACTTGCGTAATTTTCTTCCAGACAAACTTGTCCTAATATTTTATTTCTTAAAAATAGTTTTCCTTTAGCTTCATAGCTTTTTGACACATATTGTGCCTAATCGTAACAAAACGAAAATATATATAAGGCATTTCGCAATGAGTTATTTAATGATGAATTTTATTGATTTTTTTAAAAATATTATACTTCATCCAAATTATTAGAGTCATAAAATTCAACTATTAAACGTGCTTAAAGCTTTAAACTAAGCCGACAGAATGGCATATTGGTTAAACACTGGTCTTTTGCAGTCACAGGCGAAGGTTCGAACCTAGCTCCAGTTGGTGAATTTTCAAGATGCTGAAAATAGACAACACCCATATCGAAGGATCATGCGGCATGCAAAAGATCTCTCGAGTGCTCGTTTGGCTTGCAGTATTCTTTGCGAAATTAAATTCCTTTTGCAGTTTCGCCTCGAAGAGAGCCCAGGTGTCTCCATCTAGTAGGAAAACTGGAAGTCAAAACTGTATTGGAAATGGCGTCCGCTGATAAGGGACATATGAAATGGATGACACAGGGATGACATGAAAGAAGGATTAATCGAGCGATCGCAAAATGTCTGAAAAAGGTTGTGCCTCTCATGCAACCCCATTAGAAAAAAAAATGTTTTCAATTAATAGTTAGAAAAAAAAGATACATTTAATTAGAAGTTATAGGTAGTCTGATAAACATAAGTTCGTACTCTGCTCAGTCTTGAGAAGTATGTAACGTTTTGTCTTCACGAGTCACTTAGAGAACATCTATAAAATTTGTCACGCTTTGGAAAAGGGAGGGTTTATGAAAATTAAACAGTTCATAAAAAGGGGGAGGGAGGGTGTAACGAGATGTGTGACATCGCACATTTTTTTTAATACAATTTGCTTAAGAAGAACAACAGTACATGTGAGAAGGGGGAGGGGGAACATGTGGTGTGACACTTTGCGACAAGGAGGTAGGTGGAACAATTGTACTTAAAAAACGTTTGACATCAGTTACGGCTTAAAGTTTAAAGTTTATGCATATCAATGAGTTAAACTTTTTATTTAAATAAATACTAGTGTATATTGTGTTTAGGCAAACCTCTGATTCGAAAAATTGTAACACCAAAAAGGGAAAGATTTTTTTTTTAAATCGTTGTAGTCTATATATTGTTTGTGATGGTTTTAAACAAACAATCGCATGTGTAGCAAAGATACTTCTTAGAAGCAATTTATCAGCGCATTCGCCCCTTACAAAAAAGAAAAAAAAGGCACATTCGTTCGAATGTGAAATCAAACACATTTAAATTGTCACGTTCAAATTAATACGTATACGTATACGAAAATACGTATTTAAAATGAACGTATTTTCTAATGCGCTTTACGAGCGCGTAACTAATTAAAAATACAAGAACCTCCTCACATTCGTCAATATATTAGTTTCTATAGCCGCGTTACGTGGAGCTATGTGTTGTGTTTCCGGGTCAGAAATATTTGACGTATGAATGTAGGATGAGTAGTGATATCTCAGCAATTTAAATCTACGAAAATTTTACTTCAAAGTTCTGAAGCAAAGTTGGGTAATGGGCTCTCTAAATATACGGCCCAAGTAGCTACTTCCGTTTCAGATGAACTTCATCTTTCCTAATTGAAAGTCTGTTCAAAGTAACCTGTGTCATCTTTCTCGTTTCAAAAAGGACTACATCTTCGAAAATTCTACTTCCTCTCGATGTATCCTTGAAAAGCATAAAAAATATGTTCATTTTAGAATCTTTTCGTAATAATGTCATTGCTTGGAGAGGTTAGACTTCTTTATTAACATATGTGACAACAAAAGAAATGGTTACTGCTCAAGAAGAGGACCTCTGGCGCCGATGGGAATCGTACCTACCACCTCCGGTAATCAAAGCAAAGATTCTATTTTAGACAAGCGAAATCCTAATTTAATCTGTAATTAACAAGTGTGATAAAATTCAGTAGTTCACGTATCCACGAATCAGAACGTTCAGAAAACGTTCCTCGAAAATAATAGGCAGCTGATGTGCCCAATTTCTGCCAGTAGCATATCTTGCAAAAACTAGGAACGTTCTTCGCTAAAAGTCAGGAACCATTCTGAAATCATCCTGGAAACATTCTGAAGCATAAGGAAATCTCCCCAGTTAAAGCCAGACATGTCTCGTGAACCTTCTTGAAAAATTAAGTAGGTTTAATGTAATTGATTAGACTCTTCCTGATTTACCAAGAATGTTCCAGAAGCATTATAGCAACAATGGCC
Source organism: Uloborus diversus (assembly GCF_026930045.1). NCBI lineage: Eukaryota > Metazoa > Arthropoda > Arachnida > Araneae > Uloboridae > Uloborus > Uloborus diversus. Next base: position 12,289,789 of record NC_072735.1, read on the forward strand.
TAGCTCTGCGCGAATTTGAAGTTAGAACCAATCATGTATCTTGGCTGCAATTTTCGCCTTGCAAATCTGCAGCTATCCAGTGACTTATTTGTTCTCACTAAGAGTTTAGTCAGTCTGAAAGGGCCTTATTTGATATTAAGGCGATACACTTACTAAACACACTCTTTTAATCTTTAAACTGGCAGTTAAGTTTTCTTATAGCAGTAGAAAGTCTGCATTTCTGCATTCCTGCAACTTAAAACAAATCAGGAAGCATTTTTGCAACGATTCTTTATTTTAATGGGAAATAGGAGAAAATCTGTGAAATCCCAAAAAGTTTCAAGGGAATAAACAGTTGCGTTTCGGAATTTTTTCACAGTGAAACTATTACTGGCAGATCTGTCACATATTGATACTTTCTTAAAAGAGAAGTATTATTGCGCAAATTTAAATAAGCAAGGTTTTAAGCATGTAAATGAAAGATTTTTGAAAGATCCTGTAATTGATGTGTCTATTAAGATCTATTATATTCGCCCCAAAAACGTCCTTTTCATAATTAAAATTGACACTTGAAAAACACATTTATATCCATAAAGGGTACCAAATTGTAGAAAAAAATAGGTCGATCGCTTAAACAAAATGTGGAAGGGAAAAAAAAGGTTCCGATAACGAACCTTATTATCATCCGCAAAGAAAACAGTACTAATATTATAAAGATGAAGAGTTTGTTTGTACGCGCTAATCTCAGGAACTACCGGTTCGAATTTAAAAAATTCCTTTCGCGTTGAATTGTCCATTTATTGAGAAAGGCTTGATAAAATTTTAAATAAGTTGTCATATTGTTTTCCTATACAAAATAAGAACATCACAACTGCCTTTAAATATCTAAAACCCTTTTGCAAAATAATCTTTAATTATCGTGAAGTTTCTTTTTCGCACAATAATGATGGCATTCGATGTTTATGTAATGATGTCAATTTTAGAAATTTCATTAATGCAGATTACAAGCATGTTCTCACTGGTAATTTGGATATCATCACAAACATAAATATCAGATATTTGATGAATTTTGGCACTAAATTCAAACTGAACAATCCCTGCAAACTTCGAAATGCAGTTTATGTTTTTAAGGAAAACGTTTTACACTTTATTAAGAAAGCTGTGTGTTCACACGCTATACCTTTCGAGGCTTTCCAGGAATGGAAAGATCAGTTAGTTGCAGAATTCAAAACCTTTTTCGTCAAGCAATTTAACAGCAAAGAATACTATTACCAAAATTTCAAAAAAGATGACATCGAATACATAAACAATTAGAAAAAAAAAAAAAGTTTTATTTTTATTCCAATCGACAAAGCAGCCAATAACTATGCTATCATTTGTAAACATTCTACATCAACAGATTCTTGCAAGAACTTAACTCCTCATTCTATTATGTTAAATCTAATCTCCGTACGGATTGTATTCTAAAGCAGTTCATTGCATACAAAAAACTCTGCAACTCCAACTTTCCACTCTCAAATAGTCGATCTCTGCCATTTATTTTTATGACACCTAAATTCCATTAATCACCAATTAAATTCCGTTTCATTTGCTCAACAACTGAAAGTTTCGGTAGAAATATCAACACTAAGTTGCAATTTGTTTCAAAACAAATTTATGTTTTTTTGAAAAACAAATATATGCTCACTAGCTACTTTGGGAGTATTGACAACACTTTGAAATTATTAGAAAATTACAATTATACGCATAAATCTGTTCATACTTTTGAGTTCGAAAATTTGTTTTGTAACATTCCTATCGATGATTTATATAAAACTCTTAAAACTTTTTGATACTTTTCACATTGGTGAAGAGCTCGGTATCGATAAAAAAATTTTCGACAGTATTTGCCACTCCTGTTTTTTCAAAAATTTTCTAACTTTAAATTTTTACTTTTAAACAGGTTCATGGAATAGCAAAAAATACAATATTTTTAGTTATATCGACGGCTACTGACATTCAACAGTAACTTTCAAGAGAAGTTCAATCTAATTTACCCGCAAAGCTTACAATTAAATAAAGCCAATGAAGACATAAAATCCGCAAGTTTTTTTGGACATTTCTTTTAAAATGGATAATTCTGGACTCATCACTGATGTCTACGAAATAAGGATGATTTCAATTTTTTTCACTAAAAGTATGACACGTTGGTTTAGCAATCTGCATAAAAACGTTTTTATTAATATGCTAATTGGACAGATAAGCAGATTTTTCAAGCTATGTAACAATAGTGTTCAATTTAACAAAATGTGAATTATGTTTTAAATATTCTGCGAACGTATACTACTACAATTTTTATCCTGCCAATTGTACCTTTTATTTTAATTTATTCAAGAAATATTTTATAAAACATCGACAATTATAGTCTCCGCCCAAAAAACTGCGAATGGCAACAGGTCCACTGGAGGGCTTGAATGATAAGAAGTGCTCAAAACCTTCTGCAAGGGAGGCGTTTACTTGGATGCACAGCCTTCGGTTAACTGTTAGAACCGGCATGGAATTGGACTTCGTGTACCTAGCCCTTCGACATCTTGGCATTTTTGTGTTCTTCTAATAGAATGGGTAAGTTTTCGGTTTTCTATTTTTTTGCAGGTCAGAGCTGGGGGGTTGGACAGTACATGTCAGCATTTTCAAAACATTTGTCACCTTTTATAATACTTGTTTAATGTCTACCAATACTTAGCATATCACACAGTTAAAATAAGCAAGTAAATTCTTACTAGTTTGATAAAACTGCAAATACTCGCTGACTTGTGCGTTACCGACCTCTACAGAAACCTGCAAATTAGTATAATATGCCAACTGCTCCAGCTCTCTGATAACGTAGCAGTTACTGCCCATTCTATTGTTCATATTGTTCAACTTTTCATATTCACATGGTTTTCATTTTACATTGTTAATATTCTTTTGAGTTTCTTGTTGTTGATTGGTACACTTGCCACTGTGCTAACTACGAGTGAGACTTAAAATATATATATATATATATATATATATATATATATATATATATATATATATATATATATATATATATATATATCTATATATATATATATATATATATATATATATATATATATATATATATATATATATATATATATATATATATATATATATCATAATGTGATGTTCTTAAAATAGTTTTTTAATACAGTGTTGTCTTATAAACACTGGTGAAACCGCGGAGCACTTTTAAAAATAAATAAAGGAAAGTATAAACTATTTCTCAATATTATTACTGACCTAGGCGACGCTGGGTATGTTTGCTAGTGCAATCTATACTCAACGGAAGGGGGGGGGGATAAAGGAACTTTTTTTTTTGTTCTATAGTATATACCCTTACTGATCAAAGTATGTACGAATATTTATTAATTCACAAAGCGCATCATTATAGTATATTAAGAGACACGAGCGCTGACAGAAGTATTATAAATCTCCTTAAAACCATCCATAAATCAAAAAACTTTCGAATTTCTTTTCAGATAGGTACAACAAAAAATTCTTGGAAATAAATGTAGAATTTTTTTGACAAGCGACGTAGGAAACATGGATGATTTTTCCTTAGTGATAGTTCAGAACTGGGTAACAAGAAGGAATTTAGGTACGTCATTTATTCCGATCCTGTCTCCAGAACACCTTTCAATATTTTAAATAAAGTACTACCACACCAAACGAAATTACTTTAATGGATGAAGCATTTTAATAAAAAAGTATAGATATACATTCAAGTAATACCGAAGTTTATTCAGTTATATGATATAAAGAAAGATTATATTTTCTATTTTTATTCAATCAAAAAAAAATAAAGAAAAATAACAAATGTTTCGTTCATTTGCTGCTACTATTTTTTAAATTTTCATTATTGTCATTATTATTGTTATTTTTATTACTGTTATTATTATTGTTATTATTATTGTTATTTTTATTACTGTTATTATTATTGCTATTATTATTTTTATTACTGTTATTATTATTGTTATTATTATTTTTATTACAATTATTATTACTGTCATTATTAATATTGTTGTTGTTATTATTATTATTATTATTATTATTATTATTATTATTATTATTATTATTATTATTATTATTATTATTATTATTATTATTATTGTTGTTGTTGTTACTGTTGTAGTTGTTACTGCTGTTGCTGTTGCGTAAAAACTTTTTTTTTCAATCATTGCTTAAAGTGATTAATGAAAAAAAAAAAACGCAATGGTTTTGAAGTTTTAAAACAATCAACAGTTTAGAGACAACGCAAAATATAGCTTGCAGAAACACCTTTATAAGCAAAAAGCTTCGATCAGAACTAAATGAACCTACTTTCCTAAATATTTCATCGACTTTCTAGCATCTGATCACTATTCGTTTAATTGGTTACTCTGCAAATTATGTCAAACATACCTTTTGAACATTTAAAGCTGATTTCTAAAAACAAATATGCCTCTCTCATTTGATGAAATGGGTACGAAAAAAAATTTAAAAAAATAAATGTACAAATAAAGTAGTAAGACCTGTTAAACAATTCACCTAATGCATTTTTTCACGAAATAATTGTTAAAAAAAATAAAGTAAGAAATAATTCAAAACAATTTAAGAAAAAGCACATAAATATATATTTTCAGAAAGAGAAAAAAATTGTTTGTAGATCTTTTTGCATAAAAATAAAGCGCAGTTTCTTTATTTTATCCGTTGCAAAAAATTAAAAACAAAAAACAATACATATATAAACTTTAAAAAACATAATTCAAAAACAAAAGAAACCAATAAAATAAAAAAATAAGTTCTCTGAAATAAACCATTTTTATCAGGTATTATCGTCTGTAAAACTCTTTCTTTGTGTCTTAAAATAAAACACCCCGATTTCCTTTTAATCCCTTTGTGACGGCAAATAAATAATATTAAGCAGTAACTTTAATACTTTTATATAAGTAATTTCTTAAAATACTAATATTTAAAGTTAGTACATAATAGTAATGTTAAAACTTCTTTACTAATAATAAAGCTGAAAGTCTCTCTGTCTGGATGTCTGGAGGAGGTCTGGATGTCAGGATCTCTGTGATGCGCATAGCGCCTAGACCGTTTGGCCGATTTCATGAAATTTGGCACACAGTTATTTTGTAGCATGAGGGTGTGCACATTGAAGCGATTTTTCGAAAATTCAATGTGGTTCTTTTTCTATTCCAATTTTAAGGGCAAAATTATTATAAGATGGACGAGTAAATTACGAAATTATCATAACGTGGAACCGTAACATGGGCACAAGCCACTTGGAATGATACGAAATTATCATAACGTGGAACTGTAACATGGGTACAAGCCAATTGGCTAGAAAATTCACCATACATTATTTGAATATATACAGGCGAACCAAAAGACCTTTTAATTTTTCTATTACGGGCAAAGCTGTGCGGGTACCACTAGTAGTACATAAAAATAAATTCATGTTAGACAAACCTGGAATCGAGTCACTACAGATATAAAATCAGTTTGAGGAAATGCTTTCAGAATGTTATCTGGAAAAAACCTCGTGTCTGTATTTAGAAGAAAGCAATAAGAATAAAATAAGTAGCACTTAAACTATTCATATCCAAATTCAGTATCCAAGATTCGTACTTTGCTCTGAAATATATCGACTTACAACTGGTACTTGATTTTTTTTTTTTTGTCAATAAACAAAAAGTCAGTTCTCACAAGGATGTTTCGTTTTAAGTTTCCGAATATTTCGTTTCGTTGAACAAAGAACGAAAATTGAATCGGAGTTCGGTATTATTTGTCAAAGCATGAGTATTACAAAAAGCAAGCAAAAGGTTTCGCGTCATTTAATTTCCAGTACAAAGTAAACCAGAAAATAAAAACTTTATTAGATTAGTTGGTGTTCATAACACCAGCAAACGATAATAAGATTTCATATTTAATTTAATTTGAGCCGCTCAGAAGCAATTGCGGTTAAGTCCATTTTTGGATATTTTCTGATTTTTGGAAATTTTGATAAAATAAATGCTAATCTTCTTAGTTATTAAAAGATTTACTCGTTGGTTATTTTTTTTTCTAGGTTAGACAGCCCTTTTTTTAATAGCTTCTGAACATGTTGTATAATAATTTCAGAAGCCATTATGAATAAGTCCACCTTTTGTTAATATTTTTTACATAAACTTTGAAATAAAAATTAAATTCTTCTTCTTCTTTCGATATTTGTTGGCAACACTGAAAAACAAGAAATTCATTATACAAGAAGTCATAATCCCAGTGGCAGATACTTGAATTCAGATTTTTCTATTGCAAAAATGTATAACCTGAAGGTCGAACAATGTAATGAAGAGCAAATTGTACCAGTAAAGGAAAAGTTTTATTACCATATATTTTCGACAAAATTTAACTTACATTTTAAGCAACCTTCAAAAGATACTTGTGCAACATCCGATTATTTGGTAATAAAAAAGCAATCTACAATAGATGAAGAAAAAAATGCAGCTGAAGTTGAACATGACGAACACTTGCGAGATGCAGAAATTGCCCGTAAGAAGTATGGCTAATGATCGACTAAGAGCTTCAGACGAAATATGCATGTTCAGTTTTGATTTCGAAAATCATTACCATTTCCGAAACTATCCACATCAGTGGCTTATTACAAGAGAAACTTATTTGTATACAATCTTGGTTGTAATGATTTAAAGACTAACGAGGGCTACATGTATGTTTGGCCTATAACCCAAGCATCACGGGGTTCGTAAGAAGTGTCATCGTGTTTATCTAAACACATTAAATTGTACGCAAAGGATTTTCAAAAAATTATAATGTATTCAGATTCATGTTCAGGACAGAATCGAAATATAAAAACTGTGTTAAGTTTAATGAAATTGGTTCAGAGTGAAGACATAAAGGCTGAATCAATTGAGCTTAAATTTTTATTAAGTGGGCACAGTTATTTGCCCAATGATGCTGATTTTGCAGTTATAGAAGCTTATGCAAAAAATTCTGTATATTTATAACCCTAGTGACTGGTATCATATAATACAAAATAGTAAAAGGAAGAACCCTTTCAGAGTTGTCGAAAAGAATCCATGAGAATTTCTTTTCACAAGACCATTGGAAGAAGCTGTTACCAACAGAAAAAAAAATCAACAAGTGGATTAACAGTCAATTGGCTTAATATGAGATGCATAAAATTGGAACCCAAGCAGCATTAACTTCAAACATAATTTTGACGAGGATGATACCTTTCATGTAATTGATTTTAAATAAATAAATAAAAAAAAGGTAGGCCAGTAAATTTAAAATATAACTCGACCTATATTCAGAACAATTTCAAGAGAAACAAAAAAAGACATCATATGTTCACTAAAGTATATTCCTCCAATTAAACACTACTTTTACAGGACATTAAGGACAACACATGGAGATCAAGATTTACATTTAAATAACTTGTAAGAAGATGGTTTTTGTTATGATGAATAAACATAAAACTTATGACAATAAATGTTATTTTATTATTTTTACATAAATTTCTTATATTTTTCATCTGCCAAAAGGTATAAGTCCTAAAATTTTTAAGATGCTGTCATTATTTCAATAAATACTTACGTTTTTATTTACACATCCTGCACATATCTTGTTTTTTTGCAGAGTTTACATTTCGAAAAAAGATTTTATACACTTTTCTAATTAAATTAATAAACCAAGAATTTTAAAAACTAATGTATCAAAAAACATTAATTTTCTCAATTTTTGTGTTTTGGACTTAACCGCATTGGCTTCTGAGCGGCTCATTTATACCTGTTAGTTTTAGCAGTTTGGAGTAGTAATTTGTTATTTATTTTACGTAAAGCTTCATTGTTTTTAAAGGTATTTTTTTGGATTCGATTGCAGAATTTTAAGCCTAAGTGGCCAGGTGGTCAACGTGATCGCTAGCCCTCGCTACGGATTGATTTTCTTTCTTCGACATCAAAATTTGGTCATTTGATGTCAGGGTTGGCTTTCTGCCGGCAGAAACTAGTTTTTGCCGTGCCAGTGGCAGAAACTGGTTATAACCGGTAAAAACCGGCAGAAACTGGCAAAAACTTAAAAATGTCTTTAATACCTCATGTAATTAGTAAAAGATATTTGTTTAAGTAAACTAAAAAATTAAACATCATTTCATCATTTAAAAAAAACAAAATCCCATGCTAGTGTCCTTCATTTAGTTCAGGAAGGGAACTTTCCAATTGCAGAGGCTCGTAGTATTTGGATTAATTTAACAAATGATAAAAAATACAAGGATGCTTAGGAAAGAGAAATGACATGCAGAATTAAACAGGCATTACTAATTGTAAATTGCTCACTTATATGCTTCCTCTAAATTGTTTGTGATTGTTGATTGAAATTATCATGTCATGTAATTCGAGAAGAAAGTGCCAGAATTTTACTTGCCTAAATTTTGTACCTTTGCAAAACAAATTGGCCCTATTCCTCAAAACTTATTTTTCCAGTCAAATTTTTACCACAACCCCAGTTGCTACATGGTGGACCAGTTATACAATAGATGAAATGTTTCACGAACATTGCTTGCTCCTTGATGCATTGTCTGCTAGCTCTTCTGTTTTAAGAATATTCTAAAACTTCTCATTTGTGCGTAGTAAATTGAGAACCTGTTTAGATTTTTGAAATCACCTTTTCTAAGAGGCAATTGCAGGGTCCAAACAATGTAACATTTGAATTGTAATAATTTTGTAATAAGATTAGAGCACTTTGGTTAACAATTATTTTTTCCATGCATTTTCTGTTGTATATCAAGAATTAATTTTTCATTTTGTGAGTTTTTGCCAGTTTCTGCCGCAAAGTGGCAGAAAGTGGTTTTTGCCATGCCGGTTTTAACCGGTTTCTACCAGTGGTTTTAACCGCCTCGGCAGAAACTTGCCAACCCTGTTTGGTGTTGTAATCCATACAATGTAGAAAGAAATATAAATGATATCTGAGAAAGACATGGGATACACTGTAAAAACGATTCAGAAACGTTCCTGGACAATAATTGGCAGCTGATGTGCCCTATTTCTGCTAGTAACATATCTCGCAAAAACCAGGAATGCTTTCCGCTAAATTTCAGTAACCTTCCTAAAATTCTCCTGAAAGCCATTTGAAAAATTAAGAAAACTCCCCGTTTCAAGCCCATCGCGTCTCCGGAACTTTAGAGTAGCCTTAGGTAAGCATTATACACTAGCTAAGCATTTTCCTGATTTATAAAAAAAGTTCCTAAAGCAGTATTGCAAACATGACCAAAGGAACTGCAAACAAATATCAAGAATTTTACTCGGTGTGTCCTAGAAAGTTGAAATTTTTGCGTAGACTCCTAGTGGGGTCTAGTTGTACACCTCCCCTTTTGGTTGCATTCAGATGTATCTAAGGGGGTCTTTTGCCACTTTTTTGAAGGAAATCATTGTTAATTTCGATGTAAACTCAAGTGGTGTTATAATTTGGAGAACACTTGGCAATATATCGCCAGTCTTTTGGTCGCCAAGTTTACAAATTTGGCGATTTTTTTTTAAATCTGGTTTCTTTCGCCACTGTTGGTGATATTCAGAAAGTAAACTACTGAATCACATTAAAATTGCCAATAATGGGAAAATTACATTAAATTGGAGTAAAAGAAAGTCGTGGTTTTTTTTTTTTTTTTTTTTTTTTTAGATTTTCTCGATGACAACTCATTCCGGTATTTCATTTTTTGATTTGAATATTTTTTCGTTCAATTTTGAACAGTTCAAATCACTTTATATTAGCTCTTGCGAGAAAAATTTAAGGCAAATATAAAATGCGAACTTAAAGACGGATTTGTTTAAGAAAAACTTTGTTGGAAAAAGCTCTTGATGAGAATATTTTTACAAAAAATTTTTTAATTAGCCATTTAAGGGCAATTTTTCGACAGTTAAATTTTTTTTAACATTAACGACAACGCGAAAAGTTATTTTATGTCACCAAAAATTGACAAAATGGAGTAGATTCTGAATACATTCTCAATTTTTGGTGACAAGAAATAAAAATGAAAGTTATTAATAAATGTAGAAATATCATATCTCATAGACTTAACATTGATGGAAAGTCAGAGATTTATATGACTGAATCAAAATGAAATGAATTTAAAGCGCAAATGTTTTTACCAGGGCTGCGGAACTGGAGTGAAAATGAACCAATTCAGAACTGTGACTCTTACCCTATCCCCTCGTTTGTGCACTAACTATCAAGCAAATATTCATTGCTGATGCTTGAATAATTCAATCCAGTGGTGAATAACCTTTTTTTTTACCTGCGGGCGACAACTCACATTAATAGGAATCTCGTAGACCGGAACAAATATCAAATTTATTTATATGATTTAAGTTTTTCTAAATAGCATGGGAAAACAAGGGAAACAAAAGACAATTACAAACCAAAATTGCTGTCTTAAGTACTACATGCTTATTTTATTGCATCTGTGTTTCAGAAATCAATTTATGACTACTTGACTTCAAAATTCATAACACCGAAAGAAGATTACTAGTATTTTTGGAAGGTTTTAGAATATATTTTTCGTTTTCTAACACTAAATAAAACATCAGGGCACATGGGTCTGCTACAAAGGGTAGATTTAATCCGCGGGCTGTAGGTTGAGAACCACTGATTTAATCAATGCTCCCAGTTCATCAGAACATTGGATGGACTATAAATGCGGGCAGTATTGAAATACAATGGAGCACTATTTCCATTGCATCAGATAATGTTCAAAAACTAGTCTCCTGTGCATGCCCAAAAACTCGGTGTTCTTCGAAGAGATGTAGTACATGCAAGACGTAAAATTGTTCATGCACATAATTTTCCTCTAGTGACTGTAGCTGTATAAACTCTCAGGAGGAAAATAACTCCATACGCAAAAACGGAATAAATGAATTCAGTGATCCTGACGATGATATTTCAGAATGAAGAGTTTGCTTCTTGAAAAAAAACTATTTTTTGATGTATATACATAATGTTTTTAATGTACATGCATAATATTTTAAATGTACATGTATAATATTTTTTATGTATTTAAAATTTGTCTGCCTCTTCCTTGTCAGTTTCACTCCTTTTCATGTATCTTTAATGGTCTGTAAAAAAATTATGAGACACTATTTTTTTGTGAACAATAGGTTTTTTTTCATCTGTAGACACTAAGGATTCAGAAAAATATCACTTTTCGTAGTCCCCGAAGTTGGCAAACGAAACCATGTTTTTAAGCATCTTTTATGCCTTCGTTCCACAGTCTATTAAGAAGTTTTCCACCTCCTGGTCAGTCAATCCTATCTCGGGCTGCTGAGTGCTAATAAGCACGAAACTGCAGTCCTCGGCTGGAATTGACTGAGCTGGCGGTGTATTTCATATATTTCTGCCTTAGCCCTGGCTGTAGGGCGGTAACTTACTGAATATACCTGCCTTGCCTTCAATATTCGAGTTGAACCGAACCATTGCTTCGGTCACTCGTCAGGTCAGTGCTAATTCCGTATCAGCTACCAGTTTGTTTGGCACTCTCGGCTTCCTTAAGGTTTTCCACCTCCAGGTCAGTCAATCCTATGCCGGCCTGATGAGTGCTAATAAGCACAAAACTGCAATCCTCGGCTGAAATTATTGAGCTGGCGGTGTATTTCATGCCGAAGGACGTAAGTCCCAAAATTGCGGTTTTCTGTTTAATAATACATTGTATGTAGAATCCAATTCCGCATCGAACCATGTAAATGTAATTCTTAAAATAATATCTTTTTCAATTTTTTACCAGGGTTAAAAGAACGCGCGTCCTATCCTTTGCGTGGGCCAGAGAAAAGTTTCCCTCTCTAACAAAAAGAAAAAAAAATCATAATGTGACTTACGTTGCTCTAGCTCTAAGGTAGATATTAAGAAAGCTATGTATATCAAACACAAATAATGGAGTCATACAATGCAATTCTCATAGAAAAATGTGTCTAGCAATAAAGGATAAATAAAGGAGAAATGAAAGTCTCTTCACGGTCCAGACCTTGGTTATAATATTTTTAAAATATACCAGCACGCTGTCTATGACCTTGTGTGTTAAGAAACGATCGCTTTCTTGGAATATAAAATTAGTTTTAAAATCTAATTTAAACCATATACTCCCCATTTCCCTCTGTTGACATACATAGTATGCTAGAAAAGCGCAAAAAAGAGCAGAACTTGTAGTTATTTTGCTCTACATGCTTTACTTAAGCATATATTGTTTTATTTTTAAAATGTTCAGAAATTTACAAGCGATTATCTCTAATGGTGTATTAAATACTATAGAGTTTTTACTTCCTTTTACAAAAAAGAAAGTATTGCATGCGCGAGAAAATTTTCCCTCAGAAATCGACCTTAATTTCCATTTCACTCACCCCCGAATGAATATTGAGGTTTTTTTGGACTTGACCACACGTGGGTAAGTGCCTAAGAACGTATAGACACGCGAAATATTCATAATGACGATTCCCGAGTTAATTACAACGAATTTTCTCGTGACGTCTGTATGTATTATGTGCGGTTATGCGTATGTATGTCACATAACTCAAGATAGGTAAGTCCTAGAAAGTTGAAATTTGGTACGTAGACTCCTAGTGGGATCTAGTTGTCCTCCTCTTTTGGTTGCATTCAGATGTTTCTAAAGGGGGCTTTTGCCCCTTTTTGGGGGGAAATCATTGTTAATTTCGATGTCAACTCAAGTGGTGTTACAATTTGGCGGACACTTGGCGATAGTATCGCCAGTCTTTTAGTCGCCAAGTTTTACCGCCAACTTGGCGACAAATTTGGCGATTTTTTTTAAAATCTGGTTTTAATTCGGAAACTTTTTATATATGAGGTGATATTTAGAGAGTAAACTTTTGAATCACATAAAAATTTCTAATAATGGGAAAATTACATTAAATTAGAGTAAAATGAAGTCATGTGAGGCACACATCAGCTCGTTTATTTTAGTTGACAAAACAATGTAACGAAAAAAAAATGAATCTGACCCTCATGTTACATCATATTTTATCATATTTGTCGCTATTCATTGAACATTTTTAAGTTATCCTAGCTTATTATTTTTCATCTGTTTCCAGTAAAAATAAACAGATATTAAAATAAATTTAAATGTAAAAATAAACGATTTCATCTTAAAATGGTGTTTGAGCAGAACTGTTAGCATTCAATAAAGGTTTACATAAAACTTTGAATGTTTTATTCACCAAAAAAGGCAAAAATTGTTAAAGTATATCTTACATAAAAGTGTCAAGTATTGATCTTTCAAATTAGGTTTTCCGCGAACATAAAGCTTCATTAAGCTATGATGATTTATTCATTACACTGATTACATGTAAAATTTTAACTTGAGGCAGCAGTTGTAATGTTCACAAAAGGCAGGAAACTGCTACGGATTTTCCGTCTAGGAGAATTATTTCCGGTTGCTATAATAAAGCATGAGCAGGAAAAGGGAAATAAATACAACAAATTTCCTGCAATTTATATCTACGCCCAAAATGGAAACTTTGCTCGTTTTTGTTTTTAGTAAATTGATTGCTGGAGATTTTTTTTTCTTGTTTTATATTTTGATGACACCTTTCAAACATTTAAAAAATTATTTGGTACATTATTTGCAGCAGGGTTTTGAAAAAAACTGTTGAAATGAAACACGTGAAAAATTCTTGTTTTATTTATTGTTACAATTTTAGAGTGTAATTGTGTATTGGTACTGAGTGTCTGTATCTGTTATATATATATATATATATATATATATATATATATATATATATATATATATATATATATATATATATATATATATATATATATATATATATATATATATATATATATATATATATATATATATATATTATATATATATATATATATATATATATATATATATATATATATATATATATATATATATATATATATATATATATATATATATATATATATATATATGCAGTAACCTCCCTATTATCAGTGAAATTGGGTGACACAAGTGCCGCAGATCATAAAATAAAAAACGCGAATAAACCGCAAAAAGGGGTCCCTAAAATGAGGGACTCATAAGGCAAAAATTGTCCTTCTTCAAAAATGTAGCTGTATCGATGCTTAATATTTTCTGTAAACAGTGAAAATATATACAGTAGAGTAAAAATGTTTGTATTTTTGCCCAAAAGAACTTAACATCAATAAAGAACAAGTGTTTGTACGATGAAGAAACTCCAATAAATAAATAAATAAATAAATAAAACAAAATTGAGTTTCAATTTAAAAAATTTCGACCAAAAACATCTATTGGTATTCGCTTTTTACTGCGAAAATAAGTATTCCTGGCTGTTGATTGACTCGCGGATAATCGAGAGTTTAGTGCATATATATATATATATATATATATATATATATATATATATATATATATATATATATATATATATATATATATATATATATATATATATATATATATATATATTTAATATTTATTTATTTATTTATTCATATATATAGAAATATATATTTTTGCGTTCATAAGGTTTAAATTTGTTTTTCTTTAGCACAAAAGTATTTATTTATTTCAAGTAAATAATATGTTTATGAACTCTTTTCTTGTCAAAAGTCGATTTTTTCTAATATTACCGAAATTGGGCTACATTTTTATTCGCTTCCTCGCAAATTATCATAACATGAAGGTAATAAATGTATAACACTTCCTTAAGGGCAAGCAAGATTTAAATCTGTGTTTAAAAGCAGCGCATAACGATTTTTCTTAATAAAGTTTAGGAGGTACGTTTATAGTTCTGAATATTAAAAAAAAAGGGAAAAAAAAAGAAAAATGTTTTTTTTTCTTTCGCTCATAAAATCACTACCCTAGAATATTAAGACAAAAAAAACTATTGCTGAATTTCATAGTTGAGAATACTGAAATAAAAAAATATATATTTCCATTGAATTTTTAAAAAAGGCAAGAAAGAGAGCTGAAGCATTAAATTGCCTGAAACGTATTTTTATAACGGACGATTTTCCGAAAGGAATCGAAGTTCGTCACCAATACATGAGTTCTTTTTCTGTCTTTTAAGCTCAAAACAATTGCTGAAAATACCTTTTTTTGAAATTTATGATATGCTTTTGTGAGAAAAAATAATTCCACCGAAAATATCATTGTTATTTTCGAACAGAATGGAAGAAAGAAGGAAAATAGAACGAATTTCTTGGTTTCGTGGTTATTTTATTTTAGTTTAAACACCGCTTGTTTTTAAAGTGGCTTATACTGATATACTTGGAAACTCTTTGTTGGCAGAATTTAGTAGGGTAAGGTATTTAAAGCAAACATTAAGCTTTCAAAGTTTTTTCACGTGTTGTATTTGTACAAAAAAAAGTGTTTACTATCATCTTACTAATGCTGAAAGTATGTGTGAAGCACCGTTTATACCTTTCTCTTTTATACGTTTTTATCAATTATACGTTTTCAAACTTGGCCCCTGCATAGTCTAATACACATTAATCTATACCTATTATACGTTTTTTCGTTTGTACGCTTTTTTCATACAGTCCCTTCAAAAACGTAGAAACGGTGCTTTACTGTATTTCTGGAACTCTGTATATCTGGATGTCTAGATGTGTGTTATGCGCATAGCGCCTCGACAGTTCGGCCGATTTCATGAAATTTGGCACAAAATGAGCTCGTAGCATAGGGGGGAGCACCTCGAAGCGATTTCTTTCGAAGATTCGATTTTGTTCTTTTTCTATTTCAATTTTAAGCCTATTTTATCAAACGAATTAACATAACATGAACAAGTAAATTACAAACCCATGGCCGAGCAAATTAACATAGCATATTGGCGAGAAATTCATCATCCATTATTTGTAACTTTGCAGGCGAACCAAAATACCTTTTTATATTTTGCTACAGGCAAAGCCGTGCGGGTACTGCTAGTACTTCATAAAATGTCATCTCGCATTCCTTTTGTGATCATTTTCGGAAGTAGTGTAGCTTTTTAGAACTAAAACATTTCTAATGATATCAAGTCGAAGTGTAAATATTCAAATCCACATTAAGGCGAGTGTGTGAAATAATACCAACCTAATGTTCAAAACCTAATTTCTCGATAATTTGACTCGCTCCTTGTTAAGAAATCCTTCGGTGTCTTAATAAGGTCACCGGAATCCTAGTAAAAATAATTACAGCTTTCTTGGACTAAAATCTACTTCTCAAGGACTATCGAATCACAGGAAAAAACAGCGGTACACAACTACATTTTCCTATTTGAATTCGTCAACTACATAAATTAAGCTTCCCAGAACGATTAACTGCTTTTTTGAGCAATCACATTGCTTATTGTTCTCACTTGACTGTTTAGAATTCCTATGATTTTACTTTCCCCCCGGCTTCCTCTGCAGCACCACCGTCGAGCGGTCCCTTCCTATGCTGCTCTTCTAGCGTCTACAGGTTGCGTCCATATCCTACACACACACGAATACATACCCACACCTACACACACACATACACACACACTCTTACCTGCAGACAGACACAAACACACATGCCTACACACACACACAAACACACACGCCTACATACACACACACACACACACACACTCGTGATTGCGAGAAACATAATTTGAATTCAATGTGTCAAAATTCTTTTTTTTTTTTTTTTTTTTTTTTTTGCATGCTAGTAACTGCATTAAACCGCGAAGAAGCAAAATTTACTGTTAATTAAGGTCAAGTTTTTTTGACAAGACTCTTTTGTAATAACTGTTGCTCTAGACGTTTGCCTGTCGGTAACAAAATGATTGTAACTTTTTAAGGTAAGGCTTTGTTTTGAATATTACAGATGCTCTATGGGTTTACAGCAGCTGTTAAATACGTTCAACTCGTTCTAAAAAAATGAAAAATTTAACTTGAACTTTAACATCTTGAATTCAAATTATGTTTTTCGCAATCAAGAGTGTGTATATGCAGGTGTGTGTGTTTGTGTGTGGGGGGGGGTATGTGTATGTGTGTGTAGGCATGTGTGTTTGTGTCTGTGTGCTGGCATAAGTGTATGGGTAGTTGTGTGTATGAATGTGTGTGCGTGGGGGCGGGGTATGTGTATGTGTGTGTGTGGGCATATGTGTTTGTGTCTGTGGGCAGGCATGAATGTGTGGGTAGTTGTATGTATGTATGTTTTTGTTTTTTGTGTGTGTGTGTAGGTGTCTGTATGTATCTGTGTGTGTATGTGTTTGTGTACGTGTGTGTGTATGTGTGTGTAGTTGTGTATGTATGCGCGTGTGTGTAGGACATGGATGCAACCTGGAGACGGCTTTCGCTATAGGAGCAGCATCGTGAGGAGCCCGTCGACGGTGATGCTACAGAGGGTGGCGGTGGGAAAAATCAAAGGAACGCCAAAAACACTCAAATGAAAGCAATAAGCAATCGTGATTGCTCAATAATAATAATTTGAATTCTGACATCTGTAATTCAAATTATGTTTTTGGCAATCACGGGTGTGTGAGTTTGTGTCTGTGTGCAGGCATGAGAGTGTGTGTGTAGGTGTGTGCATGTATGCGTGTGTGCGTAGGATATGGACGCAACCTGAAGACTGTTTTCGCAAGAGGAGCAGCATCGTGAGGCTGGTCGACGGTGGTGCTGCAGAGATAGGCGGGGGGGGGGCGGAAATAAAATCTTACGACATCAAAACCGTTAAGTGAGAACAATGAACAACGTTATTGTTATAAAAAATGCCATGTATTTTGCAGCACAATTTACTGGCACAGACACTACCATCAACGTTGCTGTAAATTTCACAAGGTGCTGTTTCTGAAAGCGTTGTAAATATTCCTGCATACTGATAAGAATTAACAACCAAAAATAAACGTGCTAGCCTTTTCTCTTTATTACATATTGCAAAATTAACATTGATACAATTTACATAAAATAACTTTCTGAAAGTGCAACCGGAGGGTGGATGAGAGTTGAAACCACCACTAAAGAGCACCAAGGTTCCTCTCAGACCATCAGCCAATTCATGTCATGGAAATTTCGATTTTAAAGAAAGAACTGTTTTCTGATAAAGATACAGCTACGGTACTTAAAAAGTAAAATTACACAATACTTTTGCATTGCATTTACATTTGAACAGATTTTGAACTGAAAAAATGTTTTGTTAAAAATGCAAGATTAGTGCAAACGTATTTAAGAACAAAAGACTCTTGTTAGTAATATTTTCAACCAGTATTAATGTATGATAATAATACCCGCGACTACGAAACGTTACTTATTCGCCTGAAAATCGTAATACATACTCAAATTGTTACTTCCATAGTTGTTTTTTGAGTTAAGATTATTCATATGTGTGAGTACTTCTACCTCTGTTCATATTAACAGGCTTTGGACATTCCTTTGGCACTAGAGCGACTCTCATTTGAGCAACAACTAATAACAGCTATTATCCTGTCTTCTTATCAGCCACGTAATATCACGTCACAACACTGTAAGAACAATTAAGAAACGTTTCTGGAAAATAATAGGCAGCTAATGTTCCCAATTTCTGCAAGTAACATATCTTCTGAAAAGCAGGAATGTTTTCCGCTAAAATTCAGTAATCTTCCTGAAGGAATTCTGGAATATTTCTGAAGAATTCAGAAATTTCCTCGTCAAACCAATCGTGTCTCTGGATCCTTATGCAAAATCTTAAGTAGGTTTAAAATAATAGCTTGGCAACTTTCTGATTTACCAAGACAGGTCCAAAAGCATAATCTTTACTAATAATAAAGCAGAAAGTCTCTCTGTCCGGAGGATGTCTGGATGTCTGTAGGATGACTGTAGGATGTCTGTGACGCGCATAGCGCCTAAACCGTTCGGCCGATTTTCATGAAATTTGGCACAAAGTTAGTATGTAGCATGGGGGTGTGCACCTCGAAGCGATTTTTCGAAAATTCGATGTGGTTCTTTTTTTATTCCAATTTTAAGAAAAAAACTATCATAAATTACGAAATTATCATAACGTGGAACAGTAACATGGGCACAAGCCAATTGGCGAGATACGAAATTATCATAACGTGGAACTGTAACGTCGGTACAAGCCAATTGGCGAGAAAATTCACCATACATTATTTGTAAATATACAAGCGAACCAAAAGACCTTTAATTTTTCTATTACGGGCGAAGCCGTGCGGGTGCCACTAGTTGCAAATATAACTGTAGTTAACTCCTTCAGTCGGAATTGTGAAATATTGGACCAAAAATGTTGATATTTAGTACACAGTGTACTATGGTAAAGGGTATCTTATAGACACAATTTTGAGTTTGTAGGAGAAAAATTAAAAGAGTTATGGCACGTCCAATATTCCGGACTTATATTTTTGAAATCAATATTATATACAAAAACGATAAAATACCGAACAAACTTCATTATAAAATGTTCTACAAACAATTATAAAACATAATATAAGCGTTTGAAACGATTAATTAAAGGTTATATGTTTTTAAAAAAATCAGGAAAAAGACCTCGCTTTTCAGATGAAAATCCATGGTTGGAAAAATGAGCCACTCTTTATATCTTATTCCTTATATGTCAGTGTTGTCAATCCCAAAACGAAAAATTATTGCACAGATTATAATAAGTAGAATGTAAAGAGTCAGCTACAAAAAAAATCAACTAATTAAATCAATTATTAAATGATTAGCAGCTGCTTAAAGTGTATGTCCGGTATACCGGACACCAGGTCTGAAGGGGTTAAGACAGAGCAGCAAATATCAAGAATCTAACTCGCCTGCACTTCTTACAAAGCTATTAATCTAGACGGGCAGTAAGCGAATTGAAGCCAATCCCCTTAATTAAGGCTCCTAGAAAAGGGAAGATGACTTATCCGACATTTTGGTTCCAAAATTGTCGGGGGACAAAACTAGAATTTGTACAAAACCCTCGTTACAGAAAACTGGTGCCCAGGCTTTAGATGTGTTGCCTGTTTGATGTTTGATTATTGTATTCTGTTATTAAAAATGATTTAATTCATGCAAATTAAAAAGAAATAAGGTGTGAAAATGAGTTTCATTGAATACATTAAATTTTCCTTGAAATTTTACGGTAATTGTTACTAGCATCCATGTTGCCAGTAACTATTACTGTAAAAATCAAAAGGTTACTGTAAAATTTTACGGTTTCCTCGGTAGGCCACAGCAACCAATTGGAGATGGAATCGCTTATTTTTCCGGTATAAATTACCGTAAAAATCAGCGATGCGTTAAATCCGTCAGTTTACAGTAACAATTACCAGAAAATCTTCTTGAATTTTTAACAGTGGATACATTTTTATTGAATTTGTGAACTAAGTTATCTTTCTAGATTTACCTTAAGTGACATTTTACTCAACTTATCATCAATAGTTTTACCACGTAGCAAGCACAGAATATTATAACGTATTTATCAATTCTAGAAACAAGGTTGGCTTCAAAGCTGTCTTGGAACCAAAATGTCGGATAAGTGGCCTTTCCTTTTCAAAGGGTTGTACCCTTAATGAACACGCTCAGTTAATGTTTAAACTGCAGAAGGGAAACATATTTTTTACAACAGTGAGAAGTCTGCATTCGTGCAACTGGTTGCAGTTTAAGTAACTTGTTTACGAATATACTTGATTTTCCAGGAAGTAGGTAGAAACCAGTGATATCCCGAAACGTTCCACCGAAATAATCAGTAACTTTCGGATTTTTTTGCAGTATAGTTAAATAAATATGTCGTTCCTTCGCTGAATAAGATGCTCATTCTTCTTATATTTTACAAAGGTTTGTACGAGAACGAAAATTTTTATTGATGCAAGTGGTAACAGATGTCAGAAAAACATGTAGTAAGTTTACCTTAATGGTTTCGTATTAGCCATAGTAGTAACCAATGCATGAAATTGCTTTACGCTTTTTCTGGGCCATATTGACAAGTGGCATATTATTTAGAAAAATAACAGATAGTGTAATGAAACTGCTTTCAGAGTTCGTACTCAATTTCAGAAATAAAATGAAATAGTTTTGGAGGAGTTTTGAAGGAGCAAAATGAGATTTTGAAGGAGAACTAATGGGCTGTGTGTGTGTGTCCTTAAATAATGTCACACTTTATCAAACTCCTCCTCTTATCACATGTCATTTTTTTTAAACCATTGTTTTAATAACTGCGTGATGTTACTTTTTGTCACTCTCTCTCTTCCCCTTGTCACATTTTCATGAACCCGTCTCCCCCTCAAGGCATAACAACACTTGTGGATGACTCATATCTTAACGGTGATTTGCTAAGCAATTGTTTTTTTTTTAAACACAATCACTTAATATAGTACATTGGCTTAAGTATTTTTAAATATTCAAATAACAATTGGACAAACTGATTTTTGCAGCTGAGAGTGGGGTGGAGGGAAAAGCAATAATCATAAAACTTTAAAAAAATAGCCAAACACCATTTACGCATGGTTTACTTCATTTATGAAGTCTTAGTCATCTAAAATATTTTAACCTTAAACTTTTATAACTTCTATGATCAATTTGTAAATCACATCTTTATGAAAAAATAAATATACGAAATTATTACATTAAAATCGCCCTTATACCTTCACCCTTGTGACAAAGTTAAGTTGTCAACCGAAGTGTTTCAAGCTACTGTCATAGAGGAAGATTATGTCTTGAACCAAGAAAGAAGGAGTTTTGAAGGAGTTCAAACCAAAATAGAGGAGTTTGAAGGGCCCTTCAAAAAATTTCCTAAATGAAGGAGTATTGGAGGAGTTTTGAAGGAGCGTACAAACCATGACTTTTCTTAGCAACCTTCTCCATTATTTCGAGCAAATATGAAGATTTTCCAACCTTAAGAAAGCAAACCAATTTTATCGATCTATAAATTCTTCACTATATACCTTTCATTCAGTTAAGCAATTTATGTACTATGCGTGACTTCATCCTGCTAAGTTTCTTAAGTCATACATCACTCAATTTTGCATAAAAGGTCACTTTCCAGAAAACGAAAAAAAAACCAAACAAACGTACATTTATATTCATCTTTCCGTTGTGCTTTGTGTTGTGGGGCTAAAAGAAAATCATGAACTTAGTGATTCACAAATAATTTTTATCTTTCGCTATTTCTTCACTACTATAAGCATTAATTAGATAATTAAATTGCATACATGATTATCTAGCTTTATGGCAATTAACTTTTGAAGCAAGATATTTATGTTGAAGAAGTCATACCTAGTTAATTTTCATTAAACATGAAAAAACTATACTTTCTTTTTGAAAGAAAAATACCCCTAACTATTAATATTCAAAGAGATAAAACAAAAGGAAATAATAGGAAGGAAACCTTTAGCTTTTGTTCTGAGAAAAAAAATCAGACATGCATGTAAAGCCTGAATTACCATATTTCATTCAAGTAATTTAACTTCTAATTAACGTTTAATTAAAATGCATTGCCTGGTTTAATACAATGTGCTTATAATTATGATTCTTTTCTTTTTAAACAAAATTTAGAAATGTTTGCACTTCATAAAAAGTTTTTTTTAAATATATAATATTCAATATTACATAAAACGAGACTGATAACGCATGTTAGTTATTTTGTAACAACATAATCGTTCCACTTATGTTAGTTATTACGATGAATTAACTAAACGACCTCCAAAACGTGTCGTAAAAAAAAAAAAAAGATACCCTGACTGTGAATTAAAATTATAAAAAAAATAAATAGATCTGTTAAATGAGTTTTGTTTTGTTTTATTTAGTTTTACAATGCGAATAAAGCCACAAAGTTAAATATTAGTCTACCCTTATTTTCTCTCAAAACTTGGGGTTTATCAAACTAAAAAATTTTATGCACCGAATACAGTTTTCTTGAGACTCTTTACTTTTGTTGTTGTTGTTGTTCTCTTTTTTGGGAGGGGGTGGGGATAACCCTTTCATTCGGATATACCTGTATAAACTATGCACATTATTTGATGTTGTTAAGGGAATTAGGCATAAGGGAGGGTGGCACAAAGCTGGTTAGTTTTCGATGAACGCTCGAAAATTGTAGTTTTTGGATTTTTATCGTAACACTTTCGGTTTTACTTCCTAGCAGGGCTCTTAAACTTCAAAATAAAAAGTGATTTTTGTATTATTTCAAACCCAATATTTATTTATTATCAAACTTAACAAATTATCTGAAAAACCCGCTTTACCCTTCCAGGGAGCCCAAAGCGGGTAAATTTAACTAATTCTGATTTGGTACATTTGCCAATCAAATATGAAGTTATAAATGATTAAAATAGTTGACTAGCTACCTGCCATTATAAAAAATATGTATGTATAAAACAATTGGTACTAACAGTTGTACTAACAGCTGTGAGAAGCATCCAATTTCATCCCGAAAAGCGAAAAACAATTTTTTACAATTTGAAATATTTTGTCAAAGAAACAGAAAATGTAATAAATTACAATAATAGTAGCTTTAAAATGTAAACACATGATTACACAACTCTATTGTTTATAGCCAAAGTCGCTAAGCCACCACGTAATCCAGCCGATCAGTGAGCGAAGCTAACTCCGACCGATTGAACGAAAACTTTTAAAACTTCATATATTGTCTAATTTCTTTTTCCCCCAAAGATATTACACCTTCCACTGCACTGATCTTTTGCGTACAGAACTACCATGTTGTAATTAATTTGGACGAAAATAAAATTGTTCCGTCTTCAAATTCTATCATCTTTTCCTTTAATACTGATTAGTTAGATAATCCTTAAAGTATTCTCGACATTGATGCCCAAACTCAGTTGGATTTCAGCCAAGAAACAAATGTTGCTAGGTACGGTACTTTCTGATCATTTGGTTAAGAAAACCTAAAGCACCGATCCGGTCACATTGTTCAATTACTACACACGTTTTGCGTGAACCTTCTAGTACTTTACCTTAAAATATATCACGGGACCTAAAATCTTTGCTTTCAAGAGAGAGAGAGGAATGAAAAGGCTTCATCACTTTCTCTCTCTCTCTCTACGTTTTATCTATTCCCAATTGACATAGTATCACAGTGGGAAATTTCATTACGAAAAGCAGAGCCGACATTCTTATTGTCCTTTGGCAACGGGTTAAATACATAGACCAATAATAAGACTCTTATTATTAGTCTATGGTTAAATATTTATTTCAAGTCTCGCTCAACAATAGGTTAAAATAAATATTCATCATCTTGGAGTTGCAACCATCCAATGTTTAAATAAATTAAATAATTAAAAACGTTTCCGATTCAATCCATCGCGTTTCTATATAAAGCATACTCGACAAAACTTAGTTACACGCACACATACACAAAAAAAAAAAAAAAAAAAAGATCAAAATCGGTCTAGCCGTTTAAAATCCTTATGGTTACAAACGTCCGCACAGAAAAGATATATATATATTAAGATGTATCATTTTTTTTAAAGCCTGGTTGCGCCTTGCTGCTTCACGGCTGCTTCGCTGGGACTGAGTAAAACTCGGGGGTGTTTATGTAAACACGACATACGTATGCATCGCCGCTTACACACCATGGGGGGGGGGGGGCATGCAAAAGTATAACCGCTTTGGTCACCTTCCTATTTTTTTTTTTTTTTTCGCGTTCATAATGTAAGATAAAATTTCCGTGCTATATATGACCTTATTTCACTTTTCGTTTTATTTAAATAAAGGATATCAGTGAAAATACATTCTTTCGTTTTAAATGCATGATGGGGGGGGGGGGGGTCTGGTTTTGAGGAAAAAAACTTCGATTTGAAATATCTTGCTTGTTTTAAGAGCGGTTTAATAACTTAATGCTTTGAAGGGCTATGTTTTGCTACTAAACAGTGTTTCTTCTTCTTCAAAAGTGCAGGAAGAAGATAGTGCTTTCTTTTTTCATTGCTTGACCAATATGGCTGATTTTCCTTGCCACGTAATCAAATCCTAAAAGAATGAACTACCCGTTTAAATTACTGATATCTTCTGTACTATTAAAATGTGACATAAGTATGCGTAAATTAGTGTATATATGTCCGTCTAAAGATCGATTTTGTTTAGCTGTTTAATGAATGGCAACACCACATACGTCACACGCCCTTTTTAATAGTCACGTTACAGAATTGATATTAGGGGTGTCTTCCTCTCAGGTAACGGATTGGGGGGGGGAGGTCACTTGGTGTCGCGTAAGGTTCAAAATTCGGCAGACGTTGATAAGTTAGGAGACATTTTGAAGTTTCTCGCCAAATGTGGCCCCCAAAATAAGTCTCTAAAATGGACTTTAACTTGTCGATATCTTTTTAATATTTAACAAACACATCGACTGTGTGCGAGATGGCATGATGTTGTGGCTTTGTTAAACTCAGCAAGGGAATCATCTGCTAAAGGCGGATCAGCACTTAAATTCAAAAACCGCTTAGAAACTTCTTTATAAACAATGGAATATTATTATAGCTTTACTTTCCTTGTCAAGAGATAAAAAAATAACTACAATTAAGTGAGCTTAATCAAATTAAATTAACAGCTCACAAGCAAACTGAACAAAAATATCTTCTAATTTTAAAACTTCAATTTGTTGATACATAGCTTCTAATACTAAAGTTTCTTCTTCCCCCTGATTTGAGTTTTCCTTCGAGCAATTGTGCACTTATTTGTTACATCAATTGATTAAATTAAAAGAAAAATTTTTAAACATTAAGGTTCATTAATATTTCATTTATCAGCCATACTTCTAGTTAGTTACAGAAATGCTATTATTGCAGCTTTTTATTATGTTATATATATATATATATATATATATATATATATATATATATATATATATATATATATATATATATATATATATATATATATATATATATATATATATATATATATATATATATATATATATATCATAATAAAAAGCTGCTAAAAAATACATATGTATATATATATATATATATATGTCTGTCTGTCTACATTTTAATATTTTTTTCCACGTAAATTTGTATTATGAGAAAATTGAACGGGCAACCGTGTCAGTTAAATAGTTTGTGGTATTACCTTGCCCCAGAAATCACTGGATTTTTCTGTTTGGGTTTTTTTTTTCACGGAAATATCATAGAGTAAGGTTTAAATATATCGGCTAAACGGACAACATGAACGAGGTAAATAGTTTAAGACAAAAATCGTGGCATTGCATCTGAGAATTTTCAGCGATAAATTTGTGGCCTTAACAACGAATTTAAAAAATCCATTTACAAGACGTACTTTCACATGATTGTTACGTAGCTTGATACGTGTCGTAATTTACGTAACTACTGTTATTAAATGTGATTTGTCAGATTTTTTTCTAATTTTACTCCAGTGTTTTAATCTGTCACACTGTTTATCGTCTTTGTACGAACACCGAGACTAATGTATGCAACATTCACTGCAATATATGGATGTCAAATCGACTATCTCCATGAAACAAAAAGTAGAAAATATTCATGAAGAAGATGAGGTTATCCATAGGAGTAAATAGGCCCTCATGTTATATTTTCTGCCATCACATGGTCTGAAATGTACTGAACAAAAACTTGAATATAAATGCACATGCTAAGCAATGATAAAGCACTATTCAAGCAGAAATGAGGATTGTTTTTTAAAAGCGGAGTTAATCGATTTGGCATTGATATATCCATTTATATCATTTTACATGTTTCACTTCATGCAGCATATTTATTATTAACTATTTAAAAGCTATCGTTCTCAAAGTTATCTTACATAGTGAGCTTAACTAGCGTTGAAAAGCTAAACATAATTACTTACTTAGGTCAAGATTACCGTCATAAAAAATATAAAAAACAATGCAATTAAATTTGCAAATGCAAATAAGATGACACTAGCAGAAAAAGTGAAAGAATATCAAGTTTTTTTCTGTCCCTGTGGGAACTAGACTTAAGTAAACCTTCATTAGCACAGGAAAAAATGTGCTAAAAACTACTAAATTAGAGTGTCTCATTATCAGAGATTTTATGAATAGAAAGCAAGTTTTCTTTATACAAACGGAAAAAATTAAGTGTTTCTTTGACGACAGTTCCTTTTGTTTGAAAAACATAAATGAGGAAACTTTTACTCCGTTGATCCAAATGCGTGCATAATCTAACACCACTGGGGAAATTTACAAATGTTATCCCTCGAGCAAAAAAGGAAACTAACTTGCCCAAATAGAGAATGTAAAATGCGCGATGCCTTTATTTAAAACTTTTATTGCTGACTTCGCCATTTAAAATTAAACTTGGATATTATTAGAAAAAGAGATTGGTGGTTTATTACGTTTTTTTCACTTTTTATTCTTTACTGCTTCTTGATTTTTTTTCTACTTCTTTCTTTTTTTTTTTTTTTTTTTTTTGCTTCTTATTGTTCTAAGGCAGATTTTCAACAGACAAATTCGTTTGTAATTTCACTTTTTGTCAGAATTAAAAAACCAGGAAGCATCGGTGGAACGAAACTTCGAAAAAAAATTAGGTTCAAATAATTAAATGTTTCAGAGTTTCGTAAATTGGGTAAAATATAAAATGTTCTGAGGCAAAACAGGCAAAAAAAAAAGGGATAAAAAAAATGCTTTTTATCTGAAAACAATGGAGCTGTTTCCGAAATTTTAATAGTATTTTTTTTCTAAAAGAGCGTGCTTAAAAACATAGATTTAGGTTTAACCATTTTCTAAACAATTTGACAAAATTTAGTATTTTTAAAAAAAATATTTTAATTGGTACACAGATTCAATTTTATTTTTTACGCTTCTGCTCATGACATCACAAGTGATGTAATGCAATTCACTAATACCATCAGCGCAGAGCGCAATATTTCAGCATTAGATAAAGATAAAAATATTATAGCTCAATAATACTAATGAATTTCATCTGTGCTTTAGAACAGCTTTCATTAAAAATTTATTATTATTGCTGTTATTATTACTATTTAACGGCAACCTCTTTTTTTTTAAAAAAAAAGGGGAAAAACGCGCGGAGTAGCGCACCAAAGTACGTCACTTCTGACGTTGTAAAGATCACGCCTTCTTTTCAAAATCGGACTTACAAAAATTCATAAAGAATAATTATTGGGAAAATAGAAGTTTTTTCTTTCTGTATGTTATTTCTTTTGCTTTTTCTATCAGATCCAGAGACTAAAAGTAGTTCTTTTGACTGAAGAAAACAACCGCATTGTCGTAGTTTTTGATAAATGAACGATTATAAAGTTGTTGTGATTCTTTAACAGCTTAGTATGCATAACGTAAAGCAAAACAAATTATTCGAAGATTTTCTCTCATACTTATTTAAAGCAACTTTGAACTCAGCAGATAAACTTTGCATCATTCCACATAGTGTTCTGTACTTTGGACATAAAAAACATCTGTATAAAACCTTGTGCTTCCCACTTTAGTGATCTAATATGAGTTTCTACTTTTATTTATTTATTTATTTATTTATTATTATAATTAAATAGGGCAATACTGCACTCAAGAGCATAAAAATCTTCAAGCTTTCGTTTGGATTTTACTATTGAATGCTGGTTTAAATTACTGTAAGTATTTGGTACGCAATGTAACATACAATATAAACAAAAGTGTATCTATGTAGCTATCTACCTATCTATACACCCTTGTGCAAATTAATTGAAACAAAATATTTTTTCCATTAATTTTAAAATCTTTCCAAGTATTCTTCGTCAATCAAACTAAAATTAGTAAAAATATGAATGAGTGAACAAATCCTTTACCTATTATCAATTTACATCAGTCAGGGAAGTTCTGAGAGCACATGTGCAGGAATTTCCGTAAATGAAAGCTGCTGCTATAATCACGTTAGTTGAGATTTCACTGTCGTCAGCGATAAAATGTGAAACCGCGAAGCGTACAAAGGTTTTTACTCTTTACGAACATGCCCCGAAAGCTTATAGAGAGATTTCAAAGGTAGTAGGCAGAGCTAGATAATGTCGACGCACGCGCGCACGCCGTGCGCGGATCCGCTGACGTGCGGATACATTCGTCGCGGAGTTGAACGTCTTGCGATAATCGTACAAGTTCTTAAATAAAAGAAAGATTAGATCAATTTAAGATCAATTTCAAACGAATAAGAAAAAAACCAAAACGCGGTAATACGTTTACTTCTAATTCGTTTTAAATTGATATTGATATTATTTATTTATATTGTAAAAATTATTACAAGATAGTATGTATCCCAGCGCATTTGGTGGATGTATTCGCTGCTGTGTGGATACATTCGCGGCGGACACGCGCACCTCGCGATAATCGTTCAAATTCTTACTGATACTCCTATTTCTCAATTTTATATTACCTACCTATATACAAACCCGTTAAGTCATCCATTTAGGCAATCGGAGAGGAGGGGGGGGCAATCGCCCTCTCTGGATTTTTCAAACATAATGCAATTAGCATTTTTGCTTATATTTTGATGTTTTTTTCCCCTATAAAATGCATTGAATTCACACCGTTTGCCCCCCCCCCCCAACCCCCGAAAAACTTTGAAAATACGTACCTGTCCACATAATTAATTTTACTCCAGTTCGTTTACAAGGACGTGCCTCAGTTTTTTTATGATAAGTTTTGCTTTAAAAAAAAATTATGATAAAATTTAACTCAACTGTTCAAAACGTTATTTTTAACAATTAACTTATTACTAGAACGTATGAAATCGGAGATGAAAAGAAGTAAATGCAATTTTTTTGAAGTAATTTAGGATCCAGTTGAGGTTGGCGTGCACATTTGTCACTTTCACAACAATAATGAGAGGACTGACACGGTTATTTAATATTCACATGTGAACACAAGATTTTTAGCTGAATGCTTTACAAATTCTATTTTTCTTTAGCCGAAACTTTTCTTGTTATATCAATTAAGTGTTACTCAAAACTCGTTCGATTCAAAATTAAACAAATACATAAATAATATCGATACTATATATATCAGGGGTTCCCACACTTTTCCTATTCTTGGTACTTTTTGATGAATTTGGATTTTCTCACAGCATCCTTATCTAGACCTAATTATATTTTACGTATTGATAAAGTGGACGCTTCGCGGCACCCGTCGCGTCTTCCTGAGGCACCCACTTTGGAACCCTGCTATGTATTCATTTTCTCCCCTTTTATTACGATACAAATAATGGGGGCTGTTCCACTTTCACGTGCAGGACAATCCGACTTGAAAATTTCAATAATATTTTATTATCGATCTTAATTTTGATTAAACAGGAGGGAGCACATTTTAAAATCTTTACATTTGATACAAATATACTCCTGACACAGTATAATTTTTTATTAAGTTACTTTGTCACTTAAATTTTATTTTGTTTGCACGTGTCACGTGCATGACATCCAAAGTCAAACTTTTGTTGTTTGCATTACTTAATATCTTTGCTCTATTAATATAGCAATGATGAAAGAAATTGTAGGTTTTGAAAACTAAGGTTGCAACGAAGAGGAAACATGCCTAATTTGTTGAGAACTAATGATTTAAACCGTTGAAACCACATGACGGCTCCTGTATTTCATCTTGTTTTTAACTTCCTTTTTACAAAAAAGGAAGCATTGTATTCGCAAAAAAATTTTCACTCAAAAATCGACTTTAATTTCCATTTTACTCACCCCCGAATTAATGTTGAGTTTTGTTTTTTTTTTTCGACTCGACCACACGTGGATAAGTGCCTAAGAACGTACAGACACGCAACATATCCGTAATGACGATTCCCGAGTCAATTACAACGAGTTTTCTCGTGACGTCTGTATGTACGTATGTGCGTATGTGCGTATGTATGCCGCATAACTCAAGAACGGTAAGTCCTAGAAAGTTGAAATTTGGTACGTAGACTCCTAGTGGGGTCTAGTTGTGCACCTCCCCTTTTGGTTGCATTCGGGTGTTTCTAAAGGGGTCTTCTGCCCCTTTTGGGGGAAAATCATTATTAGTTTCGATGTAAACTCAAGTGCTGTTATTATTTGGCGGGCACTTGGCGATATATCGCCAGTCTTTTGGTCCCCAAGTTTTGTCGCCAACTTGGTGACAAATTTTGCGAATTTTTTTAAAATCTGTTTTAATTTGGTCACTGTTGGTGATATTTAGAGAGTAAACTATTAAATCACATTAAAATTGCCAGTAATGGGGAAATGACATTAAATTGGAGTAAAAGGAAGTCATGTGATGCACACATCAGCTCGTTTTTAGAGACCATGACGAAAATTTTTCTCAGGAAGTCACTCATACGTTCGCGATTTCCTAAGCATTAAAATTTTGTTCATTACATTTAAAAAGTTTTATTTTGAATGAAAGTATGAAGCGTCACGTGCTGGACAAAATCACCGTTTCTCGTGAAACGGCCCAATGGCGTGCTGCAAATCACTGGTACAGAATGAAATGTAACTTTTCATACGCTTGTCCATGCCAGAAAAAATAAAAGCAAAAAAAAAAGTATGATTCATACTTAAAACAACAGAAAAAAAGTACAGTATCGTTATTGAAAAGCACGTACGCTAGCACTTTGTAAGACTACAAATTATGGCTGGACGCTCAAACATAACATTTTCAGTCAGAAATATGTAAATGCAAGTGCTTAAACAAATCCTCTGTAGGAGCACTAGCATTTGCAGAAGGAACGTGAATCAATGCTTTTGGTTTAACAGTGGATATAAATCACGCGTAAATAAGAACTCGTATACATCGTTTTCGTTGCCGTACATTGCATAATGTAGTGAGATTCGGCACGTTTCTTCTTTTTTTAGTGAAAGCATCATCTACTTTGAATACTACTCTTCATATATTCTCTAGATCTTTCCAGTTTTAACATAAATGCAATTTTAGTTTCTGAGCGGATGGACTGCTGAAAAGAAGTGAATTTTTATGCTTCAGAAAGAAGCTGAAGAGATGTATCTTTCATGCTATCTGAAATTTTGTAAATTTCAACAAATACTTGTTTTTAACAACATATTGAACAGTTTTAGTTCTTACTCTTAAGTTTATTGCGGAGCAGATTCCCGTTGTGAAAGGTAACTTATGTTTAATATAGAAATTTTGAAATAAATAAAATAAAACCTAAAAATCGATAGTTTTATATTAACTGTTTCTCTTTTATCTTAGACTAGTTGTACCCACACGGCTTTGCCCGTAATGGAAAAATTAAAAGGTCTTTTGGTTCACCTGTATATTTACAAATAATGTATGGTGAATTTTCTCGTCAATTGGCTTGTACCCATGTTACGGTTCCACGTTATGATAATTTCGTATCTCGCCAATTAACTTGTGCCCATGTTACTGTTCCACGTTATGATAATTTCGTAATTAACTCGTCCAACTTATTATAATTTTGTTCTTAAAATTGGAATAGAAAAAGAACCACATCAAATTTTCGAAAAATCGCTTCGAGGTGCACACCCCCATGCTACAAACTAACTTTGAAATTTCATGAAAATTGGCCGAACGGTCTAGGCGCTATGCGCGTCACAGAGATCCAGACATCCAACAGACATCCTCCGGACATCCAGACAGATATACTTTCAGCTTTATTATTGGTAAAGATAAAGAAAATCATTTTAAACTTATTAATACTAATGAATTATCAGTTTGCAATAACTTTTATATTGTTACAAAGCTTTCTATTGTCATTTCAATATTGCCATTTTGTTGAAATACTAAGTGCTAATCTTGTCTCATTTATATTTCACTAGTTGTACTCGTACATCTGTGCTTGTGCTATATGGTAAACATAAAAGATTTTTGCATTTAAATTATCTTTTCCACATCGAAATAAAAACAAAATACAAAATGTGCACAGATAATTATACCTAAGCTCCTAGATTAGTCCATGAAAAAATAAAAGTTTTTGATAAAATGAAAACAACTGTTCATCAAATCATGATTTTTTTTTTAACTTTTATTAAACTGCACGTTTTTGAAAAACTAAGGCAGATTGTAAAATTTACCTAATCAATAAGTAAACCAGACCATAAAAATCCCCCGGAAAATAACTTTTAGCAAAAAAAGGCGGCTTTTAGTCACTTAAAATACTTACAGATGATTTAATTTGATCTCTCGAAAATTCAAAAAGGCCCTTAGTGGAAAAAATATACTCACGTCGGATAAAAAAAAGAAAGAAAAAAAAAAGAAAAAAAGAAAAATAGTCATGAATATTCAAAACGCTCTACCGCTTGCAATAAAAAAAATAACGAAACAAAACAAAAAGGACAGCTCCTAATGAAATTGGAAAAACAGTAACATGGTATTTGCAAAAAAAAAAAAAAAAGCTTAATACGGATTTTACTTCTAAACTCATATCCATGAACTTGTAACTATTTTCCTAATTTAGATACAAAATTCAACCGTCGGTCGGAATCCATCTTAAGTAAAAACAAAAGTGCTGTTTTGAATGGTATAAAAAACAAAATTGTTGGACAAATGATTCTCTTTATGTATATGTGTTTTTTCGTGACTAGAATTGAAAAAAAAATAAAATGTTGAGCTAAAAACGCGTAAAACTCCCGCAGTGTTAGGGATTTTGGACGTATTCTGGGTGTTTGTAATTTTTACCCCCCCCCCCCCCCTTTAAAACATATTGATGTGAATAATTGTGTTTTAATCTTGTCTTTTCAGCACAAACCAGCATATACTGGGAGCGGAGTGAAATCGGTATAGTTTTCCCCGTGCACACACATTGTGAGTTTTATTTTTGTTAATATAATTATGTCTAGCGGTAAGCAAAAGGCCTGGAAAGTAAAAACAATGTCAAATGACACACACTGTAAAACAAATGTGTAAGGCTACCAATGGGGTATTAATGGATAGTATAAATGGCTGTAACGTTACACGAATTCTGACGTGTTTTCACCATTGTTTTAAAAACTCAAATTGTTGGAGGAACCTTGCACTATGGTTTCACTAGAATTTAAAGCGCATGCGTAAAGATCAGAATCGGCGCAGAGCAAGTACACTCTTATTAGCACAACAACAATCTTCCTTGGTGGTGGATCGGTAAAACGGATTTTCTGTGAGACGCTCGTCGTGTGTTCTGACTCAACTCAGGTCATTTTCTCTCTTAGTGCAATAAAATTTTCTTGTTTTGTATATTAAAATAATTGGTGCATATTGGTTTTTAAAAACTGTGAGCTAGATAAATCTTTTAAGACAGTCAGATTGAAGATTACTTTTTGGTAATGTTAAACCTTGTGGAGAGTCTCCGCCCCGAAATGCAAATTAGGAGATTCAACGTCATACGCTGTGAATTGGATAAAAGCGCGAGTTGCGCTGTGTGTGGTCGTCTTCAGTTCGTTCATAGCCCAGGCAGTATTCGAGTGGACTGTTTCGAGGTATTTCCTACAAGCCGCGGTTTGCGCATAATCCATAGCTCGCTGGAGCATAACCGGCCCTTCTACTTTAGTTCGGGAAAAGTCAACCTCAACAGTATTCTTCATACCACGGACTGGAACCACCGGAAAGTAACCCTTTCATTTACTCTTTATAACGTCCAAGGACTATGAATTTGTATGAACAACCTTAATTTAAAGCATTATATTCACTCAATGATTCCATTATATTATCTTCAGTTGTTTGCTAGCCAAGAAGCGGCATTTGTACATAATGTAAATAAAATAAGAATTATTTTAAATAAGATGTTCTCTGTATCAGTTTAAACGTTACCTAAATTGAACGGACAAGCATCGTCCATCAGATGGTCCGTCGAGCCGGATGCCCTTCTTGGTTAGTAGCAAACTGATTTTTTGAAAATTCAAGTATTAAAACTGCTTTAATCTGTTAATATGGCCAAAAAACTGCAAGTAGCTCAAGCTAAGTTTAAGTTACATTTAAAAGAAGTGTATAGATTCGAATCAATGCTAAATGACTTTATTGCTAAACCAAATACAGATATCTTGCTATACGAAAATTTATTGTCGGAATTAGAAGACACGGAAGATATTTTAAATAACGTAATATTAGAAGTAATATTAAATGAAACCGATGAAGAGACCGATGATTACGAGAATTTTAGTAAAGCTAAGAAATCAATTCATAGCATTAAAAGTCAAATTCAAAGAATACTTTCAGATCTTAAACCAACGGAAGAAAGTGCTAGTCGAACAGTTAGTCAAACGGTAGAACCCAAACCTAATCTAAAACTGCCGAAATTCAATTTGCCCACATTTGACGGGGATATTCAAAACTGGATAAGTTTTAAGCAAGTTTTTACCTCAGCTATAGGTTCAAACAAAGCATTAACCAATTGTCAAAAATTGCAATATTTAAATGCTGCTGTATCGGGAAACGCACACAGATTAATTAAAGGTTTTCCTGTTGTTGAAGCAAATTACGCTCAAGCATGGGAAACACTTTCAAACCGCTATGATAATAAGCGGGAACTCGCATATTCCTTATGCACAAAGATATTCAATATTAAGTCGGGTAAAATGTCTTCAAAATTTCTGCATGAAATGATTGACTGTTGCAATGAATCGGTGCGCAATTTGAACACGTTAGGTTTGAAACTGAACAAACTATCGGAAATTATACTAATACATTTCCTTCAGAAACGCCTAGACGAAAACATAAGAAGACAGTGGGAGTTAACTTTAGAAAGTGACGAGTTTCCTTCTTATCAGAAATTCATGCAATTCTTAGAATTAAATGCTAGAAGTTTACACTCATCAAAAGATTCATCAAAAGATTACGCGAAGGAAGAAAAATCTAAAGCTCAAACGCTTACTTATACTAACGCAACATCTAATAAAGCTGCATTTGCAAAAGCCATTAATTGCACATACTGCAATTCTAATCATACGATATTTAGATGTCCAAAGTTTTCGGGATTGAACTTCCGGGATTGACTAGAATTCGTTAAAAAACGCAAACTGTGTTTTAATTGTTTAAGAGAAAATTATGATGTTTACAATTGTAAAGTAACAATGCATTGCAGGGTATGTTCAAGAAAGCATCATACTTTACTGCATTGTCAGTCGAATAAATCTAGTATTCATGAAACGGAATTAAACTCCAAGAAGGAAAATTCCAATTCTGATCTATCACAAACTGTGCAACATGATTCTAATGCGGTATCTCTTTCGGGTACCAATAACTCTGAGAAAACACTATTAACCACAGCCATGATTAAAGTAAAAGATGTTATGGGTGGTTATCAGGACTGTAGAGCTCTTATCGACTGTGGGTCTCAAAATTCTCTAATATCGGAAGATTGTTTTCAGCAGTTGGGTCTTAATTCAGCTACTTGTAATTGCACCATAAAGGGAATAGGAAATTCAATCACAAGTCAATCGAGTAAAATGGTAAAATTAGAATTCACACCCTATTTCAATTCAAATAAATTCTTTATGGATGCATTGGTTGTTAAAAACCTAACTATTGATTTACCCAACTGCAATATGACCAATGTAAATTGGCCTCATCTTAAAAGTTTAAAACTAGCAGGTCCGCAGTTCCACATTTCCAGACCAGTGGACATAATAATCGGTGCTGATGTTTTTCTAGACCTGATAGAAGGTGAACAAATAAAAAACAAACATAATGCTCCGGGTGCATTAGATTCTAAATTGGGTTGGTTGCTGATGGGAAAGGTTTCTATCTCAAGAAAAGAAATTTGAAAAAGACAAAATTCTTGCTGAACGATACAAGGGTTTTATGCAAGAATACATAGCTTTAAATCACATGGAGTTAGTACCCGAAAATGAAAAGCTAAATTCTAAATCTTTTTACATGCCTCATCATGGTGTGATTCGAGAGCAAAGCACAACTACTAAACTTAGAGTAGTATTCGATGCTTCTGCAAAATCGTCAGAAAACATATCCCTAAACGATATTCTACACAAGGGTCCTAAACTTCAGTTAGATTTAAGTTTTATTCTAATGAATTTCAGAACTCATTCAATCGCACTAACCGCGGATATTGAGAAAATGTTTAGAATGATAACAGTGTCTAAGGAAGATTGTGACTTCCAAAGAATTATTTGGCGAACCGATTCAACTAGTGAAATCAAAGATTACAGGCTTTTAACAATCGCTAAAATTTATGATCCACTAGGATTTCTAGCACCAACAACCCTACTAGCAAAACTTTTAATTCAAGAACTGTGGTCCGAGAAAATAGGCTGGGATGAAAATTTACCAGAACAGATTATGAGCAAATGGCAAAAATTCGCATCGGAACTTATGCATTTGAAAGAAATTAAAATTCCGCGAAGTTTGAAAGATAAATGTTCAATTTCAAAATCCGTTGAAATTCATGCATTTTGTGATGCGTCTCAAAAAGCTTACTCGGCAGTAATTTATTTACGCTTCCGTTTGGAAAACGGTGAAATTAAAGTCAGTTTTCTAGTAGCGAAAACTATAGTTGCTCCTTTAAGGAAAATTACTTTACCAAGATTAGAACTTTGTTCTGCAGTATTATTGAGTCGTTTGTATAAAAGTATTAAGAATAGACTTTTGATTGTAACCGATTTCGATTACTTTTATACAGACTCGCAAATCGTTTTAGACTGGATAAAATCGGAATCGCGTAGATGGAAAGTATTTGTCGCAAATCGAGTATCAGAAATTCAAAAACTAACCCCGGTTGAAAATTGGTTTCACGTAAGAAGTGAAGATAACCCAGGGGATTGCGCCAGCAGAGGGATTCTGCCATCTAAGTTAAAAGAACATAAACTTTGGTGGAAAGGTCCAGTTTGGCTTTCTGACCCAAATTTTAGCATTAATTCAAGCGCGTTTTTTCACCCCGTTAAAGAATCAGAACAAGAAGAATCGGAGAGCGTACTCGGTTGTTTGAAAGTAGAGTCAAGTCCATTCATTCAAAATTATTCAAGTTATGTTAAACTAATTAGAATTACGGCTTGGTGTTTGAGGTTCATAAAGAACTGTAAAACTATTGCAGAAAAGCGCAAGTTTGGGTTTTTAACATCTGAAGAAAAATCGGAAGCTATTTCTCGGGTGATTAAAATTGTACAAGATGAAGAATTCAAATTAGAAATACGTAAATTGAAAAACAACCAGTCACTACCTTCAACACACAAACTTTTACCACTCAGTCCTTTTCTTGATGAAAATTTAATTCTAAGAGTTGGGGCAGACTGAAACATTCAAATTTGCGTGAAGATCAAAAACATCAAATTTTGCTTCCAAGAAATCATCATTTTTCAAAACTTTTAATCGATTACTTTCATCAAAAAGCTATGCATGCTGGTGTTCAAACAACTCTATTCTTGATTCGAGAAAATTTTTGGATTATATCAGGTCGGAATGCTGTTCGAAATATTACTCGAAAGTGTATCGTATGCTTAAAAGCTAATTCTTTAAATTCAAAGCAGCTAATGGGAAACTTACCCAAAGAAAGGGTAATTCCTGCTCGAGCCTTCTCAAAATGTAGATTAGATTTCGCTGGTCCAGTAATTACAAAACCGAATCTTAAGCGGTCAAAAGTAACTTTGAAAAGCTATATCGCATTATTCGTGTGCTTTACTACTAAAGCAATACATCTAGAAGTTGTATCGGATTTAAGCACGAGAGCCTTTTTGGCTTGCCTTCGCAGATTCATTGGAAGAAGAGGAAAGCCTTCTGATATTTTTAGTGACAACGCGACAAATTTCAAGGGCGCAAGAAATTATTTAAATGCTCAAGCTATTATTTGTTCTTCAGAAGATGTTCAAAACTATACCACAGAAGAAAACATAAACTGGCATTTCATCCCTCCCATTACTCCTCACTTTGGGGGATTATGGGAATCTAACATTAAGACTGTGAAAAAGCATTTAATCAAGGCGTCTAATTCTGCTATTCTTAATTTCGAAGAACTTTCAACCTTATTGATTCAAATAGAAGCATGTTTAAATAGCAGGCCTTTAACCTCTTTGTCTGCTGACCCGATGGACTTACAGCCTCTTACACCAGGGCACTTTTTAATAGGTGCACCCCTTCTGTCTTTTCCTGAACAATATTCTGCTGAAACTAATTCTGCTTTTTCTTGTAGATGGAAAGTAGTGCAATGTATTCGTAACAGGTTCTGGAACAGATGGTCTCAAGAGTTCCTAACAGAGAGGCAAGTGGCGTAAGGCGACTTCAAACGTCAAAGTGGGTCAACTGGTGCTGCTGAGGGAGGACAACCGGCCGCCTCTGCATTGGTGTCTCGCCCGAATAACTAAAGTCTACCCTGGAGATGATGGTTTAGTGCGAGTCGTCGACGTGAAAACCTCATCGGCTGCCTACAAACGATCAATTACCAAAATAGTGGCCTTGCCGTATGAAGAATTTAATTTTGGATTTTCATCCAACGCGGGGGAGCATGGAGAGTCTCCGCCCCGAAATGCAAATTAGGAGATTCAACGTCATACGCTGTGAATTGGATAAAAGCGCGAGTTGCGCTGTGTGTGGTCGTCTTCAGTTCGTTCATAGCCCAGGCAGTATTCGAGTGGACTGTTTCGAGGTATTTCCTACAAGCCGCGGTTTGCGCATAATCCATAGGTCGCTGGAGCATAACCGGCCCTTCTACTTTAGTTCGGGAAAAGTCAACCTCAACAGTATTCTTCATACCACGGACTGGAACCACCGGAAAGTAACCCTTTCATTTACTCTTTATAACGTCCAAGGACTATGAATTTGTATGAACAACCTTAATTTAAAGCATTATATTCACTCAATGATTCCATTATATTATCTTCAGTTGTTTGCTAGCCAAGAAGCGGCATTTGTACATAATGTAAATAAAATAAGAATTATTTTAAATAAGATGTTCTCTGTATCAGTTTAAACGTTACCTAAATTGAACGGACAAGCATCGTCCACCTTGCAAACAATTACTCTGCAAGCATACAGAAAATTCTGGTGTAACCTTACACAGAAATTTCTTAGACCTTACGCTATAGTTTAATTACCATGGTGTAACCTACTACAAGCGATGTGTAACTTTGCACCAGTTATATCAGTTAAGTTACTCCAGAGAAGTGGAGGCAGCTAAGCTGCCACCGTGTTTACAGAGTAAGATGACATAAAAATGTTTACAGTGCATGTTCAAGCCTCAGACGTGAGTAAAAAGGAGAATTAAAGGAAAAACTTGACTTCCGAGCAATGACAAAAGTCTCTAAGAACCTCAATATATTAAAAGCATTAATCTCTAAAAACTGCATCTCAAATAAAAATATTTTTCTGTAAAAAATGAAGACAACTACTCAAAGTTAGTCAGCAATGCATTTAAAAATCCCAATTTTTATCAATACGTGCTCCATACTAAGTAAGCTACATGATTTATTAGTTTCTTGACGTAAAATTAAATAAGGACACGTGACGCATGCCTAAAAGTTTCTCCTGAATAAATAAGGAGAACTATTAAAATATGTTATACCAAGTTAAAGAAAACAGTTCTGAAATAACGGCAACAGAACCTTTGAAACTTCATCGGAAAGTAGGACTATTTTTATCAGTAAGAGGAATTCGCTAAGTGTCCGCAAACACTTGATACCACTTGAGTTTACATCGAAATTAACAATGATTTCCCTCCAAAAAGGGGCAAATGACCCCTTTAAAAATACTCGAATGCAACCAGAACGGGAGGTGAACAACTAGACCCCACTAGGAGTCTACGTTAAAAAATTCAACTTTCTAGGACTTACCGTTCTTGAGTTATGCGACATACATACGCACATTCGCGTATACGCACATACATACATACGTATCTACAGACCTCACGAGAAAATTCTTTGTAATTTACTCGGGAATCGTCATTACGGATATTTCTCGTGTCTATACGTTCTTAGGCACTTATCCACGCTGGTCGAGTCGAAACAAAAACTCAATATTCATTCGGGGTTGAGTAAAATGGAAATTAAGGTCTACTTTTGAGTGAAATTTTTTTCGCGAATACTTCCTTTTTTGCAAAATGAAGTAAAAAAACAAACGGGAGACATTTTAAGCTCCTAATTTTCGGGGAACCTTAAAAACAGGTGAAGAATTTATTTGCCCGCATTTGAGCGAAAAATCGCAACAGCATGGTGACTGTTCATCTAAATTCACTGCATAAAAAGCAACATCTGGCGCAAACTATTTCGATTAGTGAATTTAAAATTCATTGTCCAATTCTTAAAAAAGCTAACGACTGTTTCCCTGTAAATTTGGGCACTCTGTAGTTTTACACGATGTTTAAATAACTTTCTAATGGGACACTTTTCCTGGCTTTCTCTCTCTCTCTTAGCAGTAAAACTAAAATCAAGACAATACGATAATTGTTTCGAGCATTCGCGGGTCCTGAATTTAAGTTTAGAATAATAGTTTAAAAAAATATATGTACTCCGATTTTTCGACGAAACTCGTTGGTAAACCTTCCCATCACTACCCCACACAACAAGTACAAACTTCAGAAAATCGGTTTGGAAGTTTCCGAGTTTGCCCCGGGCATACATATTTGAAGTTTTTGTTTTACTAAATTAACCTAAAAGTAAAGAAAAGGCGCTGAAATATTGCAATTTTCTTTCAAAGATAATATACGCTCGTTCTTATATTCACTACGTTTATCAAGCTATTACCGCAGCGAAAATTATTAACTGAGGTTAACTCTTGATAGAACAACTTAACTGAAGTGCATTAGTAAGTTGCCGTGCTCATGGAGCTAATATTCCGAAGTTGGAGCTTGAATCCTTGAATTTACATATCGTACTGTCTCAACGAGAAAAAAATCTCCTAAAAAAGTGAAATAGTTGATTATTTCGCAATTGGCTAAAATATTAGCTTTAAGTTCTACCATAAAAACATAAGCTAACATTTCCAACTTCAAGAGTTTTAATGACGCAAGACACTTATATATATTGCTGTAGCAGCAGAAACTTTCAGCAAAATATAAAAATAAATTAACTATTATCATTTTAACTTTCAGAAAAAAAAACATTACAATATATCGCTCATTTTGAAGAAGTGTGCCACAATACGAAGAAATGAAATTTTACAGGAGAAGCAGTGGAGTTGAACTTATCAGACAATTTGTATTAAAGCAAGTAAGTTTGCTGTGCTCTCCAGTGGTTAATATTGGAATAAAAATCTGTCGTTATTTTGCAAAGAAGATGACTTCTTTTGAAGGCCTTTAAGCGAAAAAAAAAAAAAAAACAAGTTGGTAACAAAACTTGGCGACTAAAAGACTGGCGATTTATCGTCAAGTGTCCGCCAAATTATAACACCACTTGAGTTTAAATCAAAATTAACAATGATTTCCCCCAAAAATGGGCAAAAGACCCCTTTAGAAACACGCGAATGCAACCAAAGGGGAGGTGCACAAATAGACCTCACTGGGAGTCAACATACCAAATTTCAACTTTCTAGAACATTCCGTTCTTGAGTTATGCGACATGCATACGCACATACATACATACGTATATACAGACGTCACTAGAAAATTCGTTGCAATTAACTCGTTAATCGTCATTATGGATATTCGCGTGTCTAAAAGTTCGCACTTATCCTCGTGCGGTCGAGTCGGAAAAAAACTAAATATTTTCTTAATAGAGCTCGTATGTAATTTAAGAACTTATACTGAAACTCCTGAACATGTTATAAGGTGCGGGTATTAAGGCCTGTAGGTTAATAAGGCCTGTACAACAAAAACACAATTAAAAAGTTCGTATCCACTCAAGGATGCACTCTTAGGTAGCTAACACTCATAGATGGCACTTCATACTGGTCGTGACATGATGCTCACTTGTTGCGACCAGTGCGACGCGATTCGTTTACGCGGAGCGGTTGTGGCAACACAAATAATAAAAAATCGACCGACTAATGTTGAATAATTTTTGTAATTCTACACTTTTAGATATAGTTTTGCGCTCCAGTTTCCTGTTGTCAATGCTTCTATCAATCCTTTGTGTCTGAATTATAAATAAACCAACTATTGTACTTTTGTGTACTTCTTGGTACACGATGTCAGTGGCTAATAAGGTCTACCAAATTTGATCGTAGGCCTTATTATACTTCTTTGTTTTTGCAACAATGTTTGTCAGTTTTACATCTTATTTTAAATATGTCTAAATATATTATACATCTTTATAAGTAGTTACGACTATTTACTAATTGGTTCGTCTTATAGTAGTACCTGAAGCAGACCTTCTGAAAAGTTATACCGCATGGTTTACGGTTCTAGTTTGGATGATGTGAAAGACAATGTGTGGCTCGCTCCATTAAAAACTACAGCATATCAAGAGCTTACGCCTACACCGGAGAAAATAAAAAAAAAAAACCACCAATGTTTAGAAGAAAAGCCATTAACTATCAGAGAACCCCAGGCATCAAAGTTTTGTTTGACAGAAACAAGAAAGAGGGAATAAAAAAGAGGAAAACTATCAATGAAGGAAATCATACTAAAAAAACGATGCTATTTGACACTGTCACACACTTCTGAGAGGATAAAATGAATGACATGAGACTATAAATAAAATGGGGCAAGTGGTATCATAAGGAATGCGTCGGTGTGTCATTATGACAAAAGTAATTTTGAGTGACTTGACGGTTGTTAAACAAAATGTTCTTGTGTCATTTCGAAGAATTTAAGCATGATTAATGCATATATATTACAATTGATCTTCAATATAAATGTTAGAAACTTGTTTTTATTATTTAAGAGTGTTAAAGGTCTTAGGATTTATTATCCTACCATCTTATAATAAGGCCCAAAGACAAGGTTTTAAAAAATATTTTATTTTGTGCTTGTTTTCTGCAAAATTGATAATTTTTTATAGTTTCGTGTAGTAATTGATCTGTATGTTTAATAAATATTACAATTTGTTGATTTGTATACATAATTTTTCTTTTATTGCAACTATCTCTTAGGTAGGCCTTATTAATCGCGCCTACCTTAATTTGTTTAAAAAAAG
Organism: Uloborus diversus; assembly: GCF_026930045.1. NCBI lineage: Eukaryota > Metazoa > Arthropoda > Arachnida > Araneae > Uloboridae > Uloborus > Uloborus diversus. The sequence goes on from NC_072735.1 coordinate 12,333,634, forward strand.
CAACAGCCCTGCGCTACATATTCGAATTCTGTAACTTTATTCAGAATCCAACAAAAATATTCACTCTCGCATAAATGTTTAACGGCAGTTATTTAACAAAAGTTCCTCTTATTTTTCTATAAAAAGGCACGGCAAAAGTTCCTGACGTATCAAATCACTATTCCCCAACAATAGGTTCTGCGAATCAATGCTTCGCTCCCTAGGTAAAAACACTGAAAGAGAACAAAATATCTTAATGGGTAAAAAATATCAGCTAAGAGTCGGAGCATTAAATTGCCTCAGGCTCCTTTTTATTGGACGCTTTTGTTTCCCCTTAGAATCGAAATTCGTCTTCATCCGATTCTTTCAAGCTGAGGAAACCCCTTTTTTTCCGTTGTTTAAACTAAAAACAATAGCTCAAAAACAGCATTTTGATAAAGTTTATTATCGTCAGTCGCGAAAAAAATATATCGATGCTACCCCCCCCCCCCCCTTGTTACTCGCCAAAGAATGTTTTTGTTTTGAAAAGAAGCAAAAGGTTTCTAGAAAGTGAGAAGAGAAAGTGAATTATTTTCTTTTCAACACAGTAACAGTAAAATAATTAAATTTGTAAATTTTAGTAATACGTATTTAAAAATCGTTTTGAGATGTTCTTAAATAGCTAATTCTTTCATGACTTCATAATTTCATCGGGTATCTTTAATGATAAATTGAGGCAAATTTAATCATGAGTACTTTACAGCTGTGTAAAATTTTGATAATAAAGAGGGGAAAACATGGAAAGGGAAAACATGCATGTTATAATATAATGGGTTCATCATTTTTTAGTCAAATCTATACACCTAAAAAAATTTAAAAAATAAATTTAAACGAGCTGATGTGTGCATCACATGCATTTCTTTTACAACAATTTAAATTTATTTCCCCATTATTGGCAATTTTAATGTGATGTAATAGTTAATTATTTAAATATAACTGCCAATGACCAAATGAAAACCAGATTTTTAAAACAAATCGCCAAATGTGTCGCCAAGTTGGTGATAAAACTTGGCAACCTAAATCTTGGCGATATATTGCCAAGTGTTTGCATAAATTATAACACCACTTGAGTTTGCATTAAAATTAACATTGATTTCCCCCCAAAAAGTTGTAAAAGACCCCTTCGGAAAATTCGAATGCAATCAAAAAGAGAGGTGCACAACTAGACACCACAAGGAGTCTACGTACCAAGTTTCAACTTTCTAGGACATACCGTTCTTGAGTTATGCGACATACATACACACATACGCAAATACATACATACGTACATACGGACGGACGTCACGAGAAAAGTCGTTGTAATTAACTCGACAGTTTAACAGTGACAGACAGTTGTTAGTTTGGATTTTAAAAATTGGAATTCTTTGCGGGTAAAACTGATGTTGATGAAGCCCATGAATATGGTGCAACCATCTAGTGTTATCAGAGTGAATTTTATGAGCCAGTTGGTATTTTCAAGGCAGTGGTGGAAGGTTATGAACAACCGCCAAGAGGTCTGCCGGTGTATCATGTTCATTTAAATTTAAAAAGGCTTAGTTCTAAAAATAAAAAACTATTGCTCATTTTGAAGATAAAAGGGCAAATATGTCTATTACTTATCTTTTCCTCATCCCATGTGTTGGTGTTGCGGGGTTTCATTAGATTTTTCGGTGCCTGGTGAATTTTTTCATAACAACTTTTTTCGTTAATTCCACTTTTTTCGAAATTGAGCAAATAAAAACAAAATTAACTAACTCATAGGATCCAGAAGAAGCCAAACGTTAGATGAGACTTAGTTGCATGATAGAAAAATAGTTTAAAAGTCTAAGACGCCTAGAAAATGGAGTTAACCTGAGAGCGATATCCTAAGCATGTCTGTTACTGGTACCGTTACCCTTGTTTTTTCGTGTCTATTAGGAAGAAGTTTATATATATATATATATATATATATATATATATAGTTACTTGACTAAATATATATGGAATAGATATGAAATAGATATGAAGACTGTATATACCTTAAAAACTCTCCGGCTGGAATTGAGATTGAATCCATGCCCTAAATCGTACGAGGCCAACGCCGAATTATTCTTCACTTAGCTGACCATGAAGTAATGGTTAATGTTTTGAAAGTTGAAAAAAAATTATGATTAGAGCATGTTACAATACAAAGACAGCACATTTTGAGACAAAAGTTAGATTTCAGGCAAAGTGTTGACAATAAGCAGTCTTGATTACTGGATAAAGTACGCCTTACAATGGCTTTGAAATGTTTTACTACTTTCAATCTATCAAAGCAAAAAAGAAAAAAAGAAAAAAAATTACAAAATAAATCCAATAAATAAAACAAGGGTAAATATCTGTGTTTCTAAACTTTTTACCAGGTTAAGGGGGGTCACAGCACCTTTCAAACATTTTTTTTTTAATTTAAGTAAATTTTATATTTCTTTAAAACCATAACATGCATACTTATTTCTTAATCAATAATTTATTTTCAGAATTTAAAAATATTGCCTATTTTTTTAAAAAAATTCAAAAAATTGAAGAAAATTTCAATTTTTTTAAAATTCCTAAGGCTCTTTAATTTTTGCACTAATTAAAAAAACGTTTTTTGCTAAACGATCACTATAATCATCTATAAAAATCTGTGCGTTCATTTGCTTATGAGTTTATTAGAAAATTTTCTGCGATTAATTATGTAAAAAATCAGAGTTTTTTTTTTTTAATTTGGTTTTAAAAGGTTTAACATGCTCTAAACATTTGAGTAATTTATAAAATGCTTACCCAATGCACAGTTTTGTCAAATATGTTATCCCAATTGCAAAAAGTTATTTTAAAGCTGTATCTTTAATAGAAAAAATCCTTATGGATTCTAATGACATGAAGACACAAAAAAAAAACCATCATCGAGAAAAAGAAATTTAAATTTTTTCTTTTGCATAAGAACACATAGCGAGCATGGCCTAAAACCACGCATAACTTTTTAAACATTTGAACTAAAGCAATGAAACTTTTCCCCTGTGTTCAGAATAGTTTTTAGTTTTGAAATAAGCGGTAAAAATTCTTTTGATCGTTTCATCATTTTTTAGGTACCCCTTTATTGTCATTCTGCAACACTTATAACATAGTAACAATAATACGGACTTAATTTTTAAGATTAAAAAAAAGGTTAAATAACAGGAACAATAACCTTGGGCAAACCTCAGTGGCGCTTCAGCCCATGGAGGTTAAGGCCTTATGTATTTATCTCTATTTGCATAAATATGTGGGGGTAGAAAGGCCGATTTTACAGTTAGACGGTCAGTCGAACACAGAGCAGTACACTGTAAAAACGATTCAAAAGCGTTCCTAGAAAATAATAGGCAGCTGATGTGCCCAATTTCTTCCAGTAACATAACTTAAAAAAACCAGGAACGTTTTCCACTAAAAGTCAGTAACCGTATTGAAATTAACCTCGAAACGTTCTGAAGAAGTGCGAAATCTCCCTTGTTAAAGTCAGTCATGTGTTTAGAACCTTCTAGAACAATCACGTAGATTTAGTGTAATTGATCAGAACCTTCCTGATTTGCCAAGAAGGCTCCGTAAAAATCAGAGCGACCACGGTAAAAGCTATGCAAGAAGGAACCAAGCATACCTTTTGCTTATAATTCCTGCATTGCAAAGTTGTAGCTAGCCACTGACTTTTTTGCTCTCATTGGGAGCTTAGACAATCTGGACAAGCCGTAAGCAACCTTAGGCCGATACACTTAATAAACAATCTCATTCAGTCTTTAAACTGGTTGCTAAAAATATTTTCCAACACAGTGAAAAGTCTGCACGCGTGCAACTAGTACCGATTCAGGAAACTTTTTTGTGAAGATACTTGTTTTTACGGGGAAATAGATGAAAACGTGAGAAATCCCGAGACCCTCTACGGGAATAACCAGTAGCGTTTCGGAATTTTTTTACAATGTAAATGTTAAGATCCCAAGCATTCTTGATACTCGTTTTATCGAGCCACTGAACGGATTACAGGATGTGTCGACCGTGCCCAGCCCGGGAATAGAATCCCGCTCTGCGGCGCGGAAGAACGAATTGCCACCACTAAACCAATGTGCTTCAAGTCCCCAGTGTGCGCCCTCTTAATTTAATAATCGTATATTTCAAGTAGTTAAATATTTAATCCAGAAGCAAAATCAATATTTCTCGAAAAACAAAATAAATAACAGTTCATCACATCTATAAATACTTAAAGCTTATTATTTCTTTCTGTTTCCGTATATTCGATTAAAATTCAACAATTTATCGGAATAAGGTATACTATGCATTCAGTTGAAAGCTTTTCCCAATAGTCACTATTATTATTTATTTTATGTTGATTGAAAATAAATAACGAGTCTCTTTAGAAGCAAAAGTGACATCATTTCCCACTTACACTACCTATAAAACAGAAGTAACACGTTGACAAAGAGACGCAATAACATGCTTTTTTGTTTAGTATTTCCCATAACCGTTTTTTGTTGGTAATTTGAGTTTTCTACAGTATATGTTATCGCGATGGAACGAGAGGAGAAAATGACAACATTCACCGATTACCTGCTGAAAATATCATGTTTTCTGTAGGAGTCATTGTTTAGTGAATATAGATATTCAACAAGTAAAGTAAACATTATCCGGATTTTGGACATTCACTGTAACATAAACAAGTTTCTAAAGTTCTGAGTGAAAATTTTTCCTTTTCCTTTAACTAAGGAACACTTATTTTTCACAGGAAACTGGTGAAAACCTGTGAATTCCCGGAACGTTGCCCGGAAAAAATTGTCACATTTTAGAATGTCTCTTACCCTCACTTTATCTGAAACTCAGGAAAATTTAGATTAAGCGTAAGAGAGTGCTGAAAAAACTAATAACAATCTCTGTAAAAAGAAAATCTGCATCTACTGTATTATTAAGAGTTCGTGATACAACTTCAAACTTTCTTTGAATTACGACACAGTTCTTGAGAAATGCACTGGAAATATATTTACAACTATGTACAAGAAATATCGTTAACAACTGACGACAGCGCAAAAGGGCTTCGCAAATCAGAGTTAATACACTCTCAACACAACGGCTCAGTCGAGACTGACTTTTATCACGCGGCACGGCTATTTATAAACATCGAAAGAGAGCTTCTCAAATATTCCAGAAAATCCTACACCGTTCTACCTCTTTCTCATTTCTTTACATTCACAAATTTTATCATTCAGAAATGAGGGGACCGTATACTTCAGCCAAATGTAAGGGGGTTGTATATACATTACAAAAAGCTATTTAGAGGTTAAGTTACAACAATAATTCTAGATGAAGAATAATGGAACAAACGCCAAATTTAGGCAGATTACAACAAATTAATCATAAACATAATTATTATTTACAGAATTTGTAACAGTATTTTCCTTTTTTTCCTTTAAAATGAAAAACTAGGAGTAAGAGAAACGAAAAAAAAGCGACTCTTTATTGCAAATTTAAGTTTTTTTTTTTTTTCACCAGAGAAAATAGTATAGTTTGTTCGTTCATCAAACTGCTCAGTGTTTTTTCATTATCATGATGTTTATAAAAAAAAAATCCCTCTACATTTTTTTCATTCAGTTTACAGAATGAAAAAAAAAATAAGGCATTTAGCATACTGTCCGGACATTCTCTTAAAATGAAAAACAACCATGTTTTTTTTTTTTTTTTTTTTTTTTTTTTTCACACACGTATTTTGATTTAAAATTTTCGTAAATATGGATAAAGTCTTTTTAAGTGAGACCCTCCTCCCCATTCACTTTCCTTTTTCTTTCGTTTCTTTATTTGCTATTGTTTAGTAAGTTTATTCTTATCTTTTAGAGAGAATTAGTAAACTCCCCTTGTGAAATTACATTATGCATGAATTTGTTGCAAAAATGCATATTCAGTTCCTTAATGAAATTTGCGTAGAAACTTAACTGTTTCAAAGCAGATTGAAAGATTTCAGAGAAAAAGCAGGTTAGCTATTGGTCAAAGGTAAGGTAATGCGATGTTGTAATTAATTAGATTTTATTTTCTTTCAGTCAAAAACACTTTAGTAAGCAAAATGTACAGTTGAACAATAAAGAAATTAATTAAATAATTAATAAATGAGGCAACTTTCAAGGAATCCACAACTCTGCTATTTCTGTACGACTATTCTCAGATTTAATTGCGATAAACATACGTTGTTGTTGGGTTAAATTAGTAACAACAGGTTCTTTACGTATTGCATAGGACATGACGGGCTATTCAATAATTAATGTAGTCATTTAATTAATTAATAAGTGTTTTTTTTTTTTGCATCTTTAAGCCTTTTTTGGTTTTTATTTTGGGCTCTCAAGCCTGTGCGCCTTTGTTTTTTTTTCTTCTTTTGCGCCGTCGAATTCTGTGCGCCTTTGTTTTCTTTTATTTTCCTTGCGCCCTTTTGAATTCAAGGTCGGCACCCTCTTGGGGGACCCAGTCCGCCCCTGTCTCACTCCTGTGCGCCTTCTTTTCTTTTTCCCTACCCTTGAACCCCAGCATCTTCGCTTTTTTTCTTTCTTTATTTTCTTCATCATTTTTTAAAAATTTGTATTTATTTATTTATGATTTTATTTATTTATTTATTTATTTTTTTTTTTGCTTCCCCAAACCTGAGCTCCTTATTTTTTTTCCATTATCTGCCTACGGACTTTTTTTTAAATTTAATTTAATTTTATTTTATCTGCGTCCTCGAACGTATGCGCCGTCGTTATTTTTATTTTTTTCTGTTCCGTTGAACCCTTATTTTTATTTTTATTTTTTAATTTATTTGCGTCATTTGGAGTCAAGGTTGGCATTTTGTTGGGGCATAAGTTATACGCCCCTGTGTTTAAATTATGTTCACTTATCATCAAACCGTACAAAAATGAATTAAGGTAATTTAAAGTGACTAATTTATTCATACTTTTTTTTTCTACTTACTCTTTCATCTTATTATTAAAAGTTTATAATTTGTAAAATACATAACGCCTCAAACCTAGCATCTTTGCACATTATTCTTGTCACAGAAAAGCTGGAGTTTTTAGGAGTTTTTTTAATATTTATTTTAATTTATTAAAACTTTCTTTTTTGTATCAAATGGAAAACGAGGGGATATATTATTAGCAGTACATTGTTCTTACAACGCCTGTTTATTATTTCTTCACCTTAGTTTACTTATCGTATGCAATCCAGTTAGTTAAAATGTAATAGCTATATACTTAAAGCTTGAAAATTGCATTTTACAAAAAAAAAAAAAAAAAAACTTTATAGCAATTTCCGATTCAATAACTTAGTTAATTCTTTCTAAGAAAATCTATTAAAATCGTATAAAAATTAATTTTACATCATTGAAAACCTGTTTTAAAACAGTACCATTAATCGTAATATTTATGTCATCTTATACAATTCAATTTAGTAGTATTTTTCAAACTATGAATTTTATTACTCCAAATTAAATTTCCCTATTTGTATTTTAAAGCGCAAAGAGTGATATTTTGCGGCACAGTAGTGAATTATCTGGCTTTGTATCCAGACAAGCTAAATTCCGCGAAACATAAGAATAGTTGGCATTGCAAAGCTTATAATAAATTAAGTTTTTCTTTTTTGTGTTTAAACCCATTATCTTACATACAATGTGTTTCTAGTTTTGGTAAAAGCTATTAATTAAAGGGAGCATTAAATCTCACTTTATTTGCTTATCTTTAATAACTAATGTCCTTCCTTATGGGTGAGATTAGCACTAAACCTCTTCGTTTTCCAGCGCAACAGGGGTAACATGGGAATTTATCCATTCATTAAAATTTTCAGCAGAAGTATTTTAGTCACAATGAGTTGTTTATGAATAATATTTACTTCTACTTACAATGTAGCACATATCATACATTTATGTTGGTAAAATAAAGATTTAAAGCTTTTGAGAAATAAATACATTGTTTGAAAATGTCTTGTTTACAGGCGCGGTTAAAAAAAACATGAAGTCTATTTATAGTTAAAAACATTTTTTTTAGGAGAACAAAAAACGCGTAGTATTCTTTTAAAGCATCATTACAAAAATAAAAGTTATGTATTTTTATATGTCATTTAATTCTTCTCTTCATATGTTAAGAACTTTTCAAAGTCGAAATACGCAAGTATTTTACCCCCACTCAAAGTCAAGAGGCTGTTTTTTGTTACTTTTGTACTTCTTTCAATTTTTTCTTCTTCTTCTTTTCTGGGACAACCGTATCTGAAAAGGAAAACTTGTTTATTGAATCTTTCGCACCCAAATTTAAATGTTTTTAGGTAGTTTTTGTTTGCGAAAATTTAATACAAGTACAATTGAGAAAACATTTCCATAACCATTTTCATATTATTCTAAGTGTTAAGACTGATCAATATTCACGCACAGTAGTCTTACAGTGCTGCATTTAAAATGGGGTATAAGGTTTCGCAAACAGCTTCTGTGAGAACAGCGCTTTGAAAACGATGTTCATTTAAGTAAATACATTTTTTTCACAATTTATTAAAATAAATATAGACTACAAGAAAATGTTTTTAATATAACAATTGATTCCTTGAAGCTAAAATAAAGGGAATAATAAAATTCAATGTAGTATATGGTTTTCATTTTATTTTTTGAGTTACTAATAGTGCTAACAACAAGTTTTGTTCATGTATTTATTGCATTCCCTATATCAAAAAATCAAAAATTTTTACCTTGAATAATACACAATATGATGCGTTATATTTTTTATCTAGTAATGAATATAGAATTAATGCAACATAAATTTGAATAAATATTTAATACATATAATTCTCTAGAATATTTTGCCACCTTTGTTGTCATTTTATACAAACGCTTCATTTCCTATAACTAAAATTTTTGACAATTTTGATTACATTAACGTATTTCTTTACGCATTGGAATAGCATTATAGCTTTCAAAACTTTGCAAACTGATATTTTGTTCTCTTCGTAAATGCAAATGTCTGAATAAATTACATTTGAACAGAGTAAATTCTAGGCATTTTGTGAAATCGCACTAAATTCCTATTGGTAGAAAACTTTCAGAATATAAATTCAGAGCTCTAAAGAATACCTTTATTCGCAAGAATATTCTATAACACGATGTGGCGAAAAAACATTTTCCACCACTTTTATAACAAATTGTTATGAGGCGGCATTTGAATAAGTAGCACCTAGAAGTATTGAAGCTCTACATTTTTACGGTCTTCTGTGTTTTTCCAATGGGAGCAGTTCTACGTTTGCAAAAGAGTATCACAATTTCTATGCGGAAATGCATCATGATAAAAATAGTCAAAAGGGAAGACCTATGCATTGGAGCGTTTTAAGAGAAAATCGCTATGGAAAATACGTACTTGTTATTATTCAATATATTATAGCAGCATCAAAAAAATATAGTCGTAATGTTTAAAGAAAAAAAAAAGAAATTTTACATTAATAAGAGAACTACAGCTAAGCGTACCGCATTCTATGATATTTCTTGTTCATACATTATTAAAATTTCTGGAAGATTTTTTGTTAATTGTTACTGTGAAATGGCGGACTTACAGTATCGCTGATTTTTACGGTAATTTATACCGGAGAAATAAGCGATCCCAGCTCCAATTGGTTGCTGTGGCCTACCTAAGAAACCGTAAAATTTTACAGTAACATTTGATTTTTACGGTAATAGTTACTGGCAACATGAATGCCAATAACCATTAGCGTAAATTTTCCGGAAAATTTTAACAGTGTAGGCAATAGAGATGCTTGGAGACAGAATTACCTATGGGGGCTCAAGGTGCCAACTGCACCATTGAAATTTTGAGGGGGTGTTTTAGGAGGTAATTTTTACTTTTTTTTGGGGGGGGGAGGGAGCTCTTGCTTTTGGGGAGCCTACGCGATATTTAAGGGGAATGCGCTGTTGCTACAGGGTTATTCTATTGTTATTATTATCAATTAACTATCTATATATTGTTATTAACTATTAATTGTTAAATTAGAAACATTTTCTTGTAGTCTATATTTATTTTAATAAATCACCCTTATAATTACTAAGATCAAAAAATGTGATATTGACACAATCTACGATAGCTCCTGCGAGGTCGAAAACGACCTTAACACGTTTCCCTTTTATTTATTTAACCCCGAGATGCTTGATATTTAAAAACACACTTTAAAATCACACAAAAACAGCGTTAAACAGTTATTTAAATCATAAGAAAATATTTTAAAAAGTCACATTTTAGTTTAGGGATGGTTTACCTATGGTTAAACAACTAGTTGGCAACATCCTGCTTTGACTGAAAAAACAGCAAATAAATTACCACCAAATATCTCAAAACATGGATAAAAATTATTAAATTGTCTTACTGTTTAAGTAGTATTCAAATTCTATTCGTCATAAAATTTAAGCGTTTTCAAGTGCACTCAACTAAAAAAAAGTTCTACCTTTCGTGAATGCTTAAAAAAGAACCTATTGTTGCTTTTATCAGATTAGTGCACTTAAAAGATCGAAATTGATTTCATAGCATCCTTAGGGAGTTTTTTTTTTTTGGTTTTTGGCAATTGCAAAGTTGACATTTGTTCTTACAGTACTGCAGAAGACATAATTGGGAATGCTGTCAAAGGGCGACATGATGCATTTAAAGGATAAAACTCAAGGGCTAAATAGAGATTTTAGCTGTATTTAGCTGACTTTGTCTATGGTTGTTACATGAGTGCTTAAGAAATTTCCGAACTTTCTTTTCTTATATTCTTTTCAACAAATCGTTTTTCTGAGAAGGTACTTGTTTTCGACCCCACATGAGTCCATAAGTCAGTGAAATTCTCCAAATGAAAAGAAAGAATTTTCATTCCAAAATGTTCCTAATATAACGAATTTCCTATATCGATATTTTTAACATATGGATTACTGAAAAGTGATATACGATGCTTAATATTATCAACCAAATACTTATATATTCGAATATTTTTCCGTTTTTTATATTTATTCATTTTCTTCATGCTTTTCTCTGAAAAAAAATCGAGGCTTTAATTAGATTTTTATGGCAAGAAATTTTCCACAAACTATAGTGTTTGGATTGCTTGGTTTCATGGGAAAATAGTGGAGGATTGAATTTCTTTGAATTATTTCATTTAAGTATTTTTATTTTTATTTATGTTTACACTTTCGTGATATACATACTGGAAGTGAAGATTCAGAGGAATTAGGGGAACAACTGACTGCAAAAGGAGACTTTTTGAAACTTTTAACTGAAATTTAAAAAAAAAAAGAAAAAACTGCAAGTAAATTGCATGCAAATGTCATTTTAGAAATAATTGAAGATCTAAGCTCAGAAAAGTATCACCCAATGTATATAAACTTTAAAAAGATGATCAATCTTCTAAGGAAATATATGTGAATGTGTGTTTGTATGTATTTGTTCATGTTTCTAATTCAGATCCGCAGTTGAGCTAGAAATGGCAGGTACGAAGGTATCAATGATTAAAACTCAAATAAAAAATAAATGCAAATCCATAGTTTACGTTGGATCATCACCAAATTCGACAGAGATTTTTTAATGCTCAGAAATTCACACAGGGGATTTTTCATCCAGTATGGGTAGAGGAGTTTTGCCAAAAACATCATAGAGCGGAATTCTTATGCCAATTAATACTCAACAGTGACTGAGTTTTTGAATTTTCGAAAAATCAAAGGTGGTCTAAATTTAAATTTTGATGCAAAAAACTGCTTTTTTATACAGACTAAAGCGAAATTTTACACTTAAAAAAAAAAATTATTTAAGCCTGATTGTTGAACATTCGTCACTCGACACACACCTTTTATTTTGAGGTAGACCGTTCAACGCCGGGCACTCAGCAAATGAGTTTCTAATTTGGAAAATCACGCTTTTTCCCACTCAAGCACTCGTGTCAAAAATTCAGATGCGAGTTCTCGCTAATCCGTAAATGAAAATTAGTTAAAAATTGCGCAGTAAATTAAGAAATAGTGTAAATTGTTGACTTTAAATCTTCATGTCTGTTTTTCTTTTATAAGTTTATATAATTATTAGATGCGTAAGTTGTTAGATAGTTCATACGTAAAAACTAGCTTTATCATTATGTCAATGTTTGAAAAACATTTACATTAAGGCAACAAGAATAAAAGGATGGTCAATGTTACAGACAAGTTTGTTGATTTTTGTAAAGTTAATTATGTTCCAGAAGATACTATGTCTAGTTAGTTGAAAATCAACATTACTCTTGTTTTAAGAAAACCTTTTATACAAACTGTAGTTGACAGTATGCTAGTCGATTTTTCCAAATACTCTAAATCGAAATAAAATAGTTTTTTTTTATTAAAAATACTTTATAAATACACAATATGAAAATGCAGAAAATTTACTCAGTCATTAAAAAATTGTGAACTAACACATGTTTTCTAGTTTTACAGAACTCATTGTTTTTGTTATACCTACAAAATATAAATATATCCGGGAGTATATTGCTGCCGGAACGCCTTCCGTTACAGCTTTTCTGGAAAAGAAATTTCCCTCTCACATGAAAATGGTGGAACTCAGGACTCCCCTGGATTAACCCCTTGATGTATCAGAAATCAATTTTTTAAAGGGTAAATTTTACAATATAATCATTTAGTATTTACTCTGGAAGTTCATGACTTCCTCAACGATGAAGTAGATAGCGCTAGTATACAAGTTGTTGAGTGCTTTGAAGAACCGGATTTTACAAAGATGGAAGAGACTACTAATGCTGCAAATGTGTTATTACGGGTGGAATCACTAATAAGAGTTTTCTAGGTTTGCCCTATTTTGGAATCAGAAATGAAAATTGACCTCAAAAACTATCAGGAACTAGACTTCCTTACAAGACAGTATTTTGCTTAGTGACGACTATACAATTTTAACTAACCACAAAACTCCTGAATCTTATGCAGCTGTAACCAATTTCCTTATTGGTTCAAAACAATGCAGCAATATGCAGTCGACTCTCGATAACTCGGACTTCCAAGGGGCCGGCTAAAACCCTCAAGTAATCGGTAGTTCAAGATTTTGGAAGTTCCTTCCCTAGCCTTCTGAAGATTTTTTTTTTCGGGAATAGTGTATACTATATGGACTATAACAAGTGTAAATGCAGAAAAATTATCATATAAGCTTTGTGCTACAATATGATTAAAGTGAAAAAAAACCAACGTAAATAAAGCACAAATTTTGAAGAAAATACAGCATATGGCTATTTCAAGGCTACAATGGAGCCTCTTCATCAGTAATGATTTTTCCAGCACCCTATTTTTTTCATGATATTTAGAAGCAATTTCTATAATTGCCTTTCCTGTTCCTTCGGTGTCTTGCACTCTTTTTGTCTCCTGGCTTCTGATTGGTTGTCTGTCCCTCTTACTTTGAGCCCGAAGTGTACATGCTGTTGGCTGATTGGTTGTTTGATGTCTTGTGTCCTGTATTCTTATTAGTTGACCCTCTTTGGTATAAATACCGGTGTACATTTGGTTGTCAGTTCTCTCGCAACGTTTCGTTGTGTTGGTGAGCTTCATGCACTGATGAAGAGGCTCCATTGTAGCCTTGAAATAGCTATATGCTTTTTTTTTCCTTCAAAATTTGTGCTTTATTGAAGTTGGATTTTTCACTTTAATCATATAACAAGTATAGTTTGGATGAAATTAATTATTAACACTCCTTAAAAATATCTTTATAGATAATAAATTCTATTATGATACTTCGAAAAAGGAAGGTAGTTTAATTTTTTATCGAACCTAAACCTTTATTAAGTGTGTGAGTGTGCGTCTTAGACCCAGTCGTACTGCTTTTAAGCGTCTTTTTGTTCTAAAAGCAGATTATTTGAGTTATCTAGATATTAAAAGCTACATTTTTTTTTTTCAAATTTTTGCCAGTATTTTAAGTTTTTCAAAGATTAGCCAGCAAGAAAATTTTTGATCGTCAGCCACGCAAAAAAGGAGCCCAACCGGCTACTTTTTACGTAATCTTGAAACACAGTGTGCCTTAAAAAGCAATATTGTAAATAAATTTTCACCCTTGCACAAGTTGATGAGAAAAGCAATGTGTTAAAGAAAAATCAATGCTTTTTTTCTTTTTTTTGGCTGCCTTTTTATGTATAAAATAGAAGAAAAACTCTCGTAAATCATTTGACTTAAAAGAAGTACATTTGGGATATAGAAACAAATTTGTATTGAAAACGCAAAGTTATTTGGAAACTGAAGAAAAACTTCGAGATAAAGGAATATTCGAATTATACGGCTTCGAGTTATCGAGATTCTGATCGCTACATTTTCGTTCAACAATAGGTTCAATGAAATGAATATTGTATCAGATAACGTTATTCCTATTAAAATCCAAACGAGAACATACATTTTAACATTGCTTATTAAATTACGAGACACAATCCTGGGGACCACAACTGCAAAAAAAAAAAATACATATACATGTGGAGCAATACACTTTTATAACAAAATGGCATCGCTTAGAATTCCTAAAACAATTCATTAAAAAATATATCTTCGGTTCTCTCCTGTTCAAAATTCATTGAGACATTCCAATGTTAAGATATATCTTGGCAAATATCACAAGCAAATATGGGGCGCAGTAACGTTTTTCCGTATATCCTTTTTCTTGGAGTGGTTTATATCAAGATATATCAAGAATAGAATTTATTTTTATCGATAAATTCTATTCCCAAAAAGAATGTAAAGCGGTATTTTTCTAGAAACATTAATATTCTGCCGCATTTTTTTCTTCCCTGTCGGACAATTTGTCTTAATTCCAATTTTTTTAAGAGACATAGGAAAAGGTACTTTTAATGTTACGCATAGTTTTTATCTTAATTTAAAAAAAAAAAATAAGTTCAATGTATCCGAATGATGACAAAAAAGAAAAAAACTGGTTTGGTATTTTCATTTACTATGGTCTCAATGAACTTAATGTGATGAAACGATAATCGTGAATTTTGAAGTGAAGTAATTCGCAACTCCAACAAACTATAGGTGCGTTGCAGCCACTGTCTAATGGCAGATGAAAAATGTAAAACAAACACACGCTGTAACTTATAACTTGCGCTTACCCTTAGTGAATGACAGTGATTTTTCATCGTGTTTGTGGGAAACTTTCTGTTCTATTCTTCTGAAATTACATTACATCACAAACTGTCTGAAGCCTGTAATTTACCCCGAAGAAGACACGTGGAATAGTATGTTTTACCTTTTTTTTAGTGTTGTTAATCACCGCAAGGTAGCGTATTCCAGCTCTGGAGTTGCGAATTAAATGTCAACAATTTTATAGATAAGCATCGCAGATAAAATTGCCACAAAAAAAAAACCCACCCTTCCCCCCTCCACTCTAATCCTATAAAAATAACAATTAGGTAGCGCCTTACGAGACTCAGGTAAATGAAAAACAGTGAAATATCCTACAAACTTCTTAAAACGTTGTGGTAAGCAGAGATTATTATATAATGCACTGATTTTTATACGGTCATTTTTTAGTACAATTTAGGTAAAAAAATGAGGGATTATTTTTCCGGATTTATGTTTTTTTAGTCTATTTATCTACTTTTTTACTTTTTTTTCCTCTCCCGGGACTGAAGCCAGCAAATTTTCACACCGAAGAAATATTTAACTTATTTTTTTTATCAATAAATTACAATTGCGATTATTGTTAATGTTCTTATTATTGTTAAAATTATAATTATTTTTATTAGAATACTAGTATTAGAATTGTTATTACTATTGTTATTACTTTATAATTATTGTTATATGTTATTACTTTATATATTATTGTTATAGTTATTTTCTTTATAATTTTTGTTGTCGTTGTTGCTTTCCATGTTATTGTCCTTATTATTATTACTGTTATCTTCATTACTATTATTATTACTATTGTTGTTGTTGTTGATGTTGCTGTTTCATTTTCGGCCAATTAGTATCAGTTTTTAAAACCAACTCCGGAGGCGGGACCTTATAACGCTGAAATATATATTCTTTCTGATTTTCGAAGCGGATCAAATGAAGCAGTCTCCTTCAAAAATTGCGTTACCATACATTCATATTCCATGACCGATGCTTGTAGCTTCACCTAAAGTTTCTAGAATACTCAATGGTAACATTTTTCCCTCAACCCCACTGTTTAAATTCTTGGAGGACGCAAAAAACACAGGAGAAAACACAGAATATGATTCGAGGCAATAAGTATAGTGCTGCTCCGTCTAGTTGATATGTGACTTTTGCAAGGTTTACTTCTCTTGATGGCATATGGGAAGGTTTAGATGGGCCCTGAATGGGGTCGTTTCCAAAATTTTAGAAGTTTTTTTTTTTCTGAAAGTGCATGCTTAAAACATAGGCTCTGACCATTTTTTAAATAATTCATTTAAGTTTAATATTTTTAGAAAAATACTTAAATCTCTGCGCTTTCAATGTTTACACTTCTTTAGTGTGACATCACAAATGATGAAGTTCCTTTCAATGGTGCCATTCACAGAACAAAATATTTAATTCGCATCTTTACTCACGTGTATTGGCAACTGGATGGTTGATAGCAAGCGTAGAGCGAAATTTTAATTCGCTGCTTGATTATCATAACGTGGAACCGTGGTAGAAAGATGCGCCAAAATGCATCATTTGTGACGTCATAAAGACCACGCCTTATTTGAAAAATCGGGCAGTTAAAAAATTAATTTTAAAAAAACTATTGGGAAAATAAAAGTATTTTCTGGGTCCATGTATTTTGTTTTTGAGCAATCACGATTGCTTATTGTTCTCATTTGACTGTTTTGATGTCCTTTGATTTTATTTTCCCACCGTCACCCTGTGCAGCATCACCGTCGACCGGGTCCTTACGATGCTGTTACTATAGCGAAAGTCGTCTCCAGGTTGCATCCATGTCCTACACACACGCGCATACATACACAACTAAACACACACGCACGCGCACACACACAGACGCACAAACACATACACACATACACCTAGACACACATACACAAACACATGCACACAACTACTCACACACACACATACACACAACTACTCACACACACACATACACATACCCCCCCCCACACATACATTCATGCCTGCAAACAGACACAAACACATATGCCTACACACACATACACATACCCCCCCCACACACACATTCATGCCTGCACACAGACACAAACACATATGCCTACACACACAACATACACATGCCCCCCCACACACACATTCATATACACAACTACCCACACACTTATGCCAGCACACAGGCACAAACACACATGCTTACACACACATACACATACCCCCTACACACAAACACACATACCCCCCCCACACACAAATACACACGCCTACATACACACACTCGTGATTGCGAAAAACATAATTTGAATTCAAGATGTCAAAATTCAAATTTTGATTATTTTTTTTATTGAGCAATCGCGATTGCTTATTGCTTTCATTTGACTGTTTTTGACGTTCCTTTGATTTTTCCCAACAGCACCCTCCGCAGAATCACCGTCGACCGGGTCCTCACGATACTGCACCTCTAGCGAAAACCGTCTCCAGGATTCGTCAATATCCTACACTTACACGCATACATACACGCACCTACACACACATACATATATGCACCTACACACACATACATACACCTACACACATACACAAACACATACACACACTCACATACACACAACTACCCACACACTCATGCCTGCACAGAGACACAAACACATATGCCTACACAGACATACACATACCCCCACACACACACCTACACATACACACAACTACCCACACACTCATGCCTGCACACAGACACAAACACACATGCCTGCACACACACACATACCCCCACACACAAACACACACGTTTACATATACACACACACTCGTGATTGCGAAAAACATAATTTGAATTCAAGATGACAAAATCAAATTAATTTTTTTATTTTATTTTATTTTATTTTATTTTTTTATTTATTTTTTTTTTTTTTTTTTTTTTGCTCATTCTATCCATTTCAACGACTAAAAGTAGTACTTTTGTTGGATATAATTTGAGGTTTATGGCCTACAGCTAAGCTGAAAGTTAGGCAACTCATTTCCAACTAAAAATTTGAGGTAGTGGTCTGCCCGGAGAAAATAAAACATGAATCATTCTTTACACTGAAAAACATTTATTTGACACATATTGAAAATTGGTTACAACACAATGATTTGTTCCCCGGGAAAAATTTAGAAAAAAGATCTTACAATGGGTCCATGCATGGATTAAAAGTCCTGTTGGTGTTCCAAGGTGACGTCTCACCGGTCGTTGGACAGCATGGCAATTTCCACGAATTGCAGGCAGGTCGATTCACACCGCGTGAGCCACAGTTCACCACATCAAGGAAAGGTATGCCAGGGATGGACGCGATCTTCTTCCGCAGGAGAACAAAAAAACCCACATCAGGGAAACTTAGAACTCTTTGCTTTTGTAGACGTCATCACAACACACGGGTTCCAAACTCAAAAACATCACCAGTGCTTTTCCAGGAAAAACCAGACCTCACCAAGAGGCCAATAACAAAATTTTAGGAAGACATCAGACGAGCACGTTCACAACACACAACACAAGACGAGGAGACAAATAAAAAACGAAGCGAAGCGATCGAGCTCCTGCCGGTCAGCGTATTTATAGCCCGATTCGGCCTTTCCAGAAACAATGTGACGTTACCTAATTTGCATATTGCCAGAACAACTCAACCCGAAGAAAACACAGCTTGCCGGTTGCACAATCATTATTTAATTTGGCATTCAGCACTTAACACCTCAACATGATTTCATCACGTCATTGACACGTGCTCCTTCGGAAGTTTACCGACATCTGCCGAATGACAACAACCAATCATAGCATGCCGCATGTTTTCCGAACACTTCCGATTCAAACTCGGACATTTGAGTGTTGGCGGCAGGTGGATGGGATTCTTCGCGCAAAGTTTTCTCTCGGAATGGCAAAAGGTAAGTCACAAAATGATTTTTCTTTTAAACAATATTGGTGAAATCCTTCAAGAACCAAAAATAAAGGCATTTAGCCCAACAAGTTCCCCCCTCTTGAAGGAATTTCATCAGAAAAACACATTATATACATTAAAAACATTTAACTACATTCATATTATATTTACAAAAGATACATTTGAAAAACAGTTCAAAAATTTGATACGCCCCCCTCATTTAATCCCAATTAAATATAATTTTACAAAGTTTATTTAAACAATTCTTAGATAGGGGTTTAGTGAAAATATCCGCGATGTTTATATTTGTCCTCACATATTTAATCAAAAAAATCTTTTGCTCAATTAAATTTCTTAAAAAATGGTACCTTACATCAATGTGTTTTGTACGGGAATTCTCAATGGGAGACTTAGAAAAATCAATTGTTGCAGTGTTATCACAATAAATAATTGTATCTCTAAGCTGGAGGTTTTCAATATTTAATTCACTTATTTCTGTGATTATCCTCTTCAGCCAGACCATTTCTTTTGCAGTTTCACCAAGTGAAATATATTCTGCTTCCATTGTGGATAACGCAACACATTTATGTTTAAATGTCCTCCAATTGATTGGGACCCGATCAATACACAAAATTGATCCTCCCATTGAGACCCTATCCTCCCGATTAGCGGCGTAATCGGAGTCTGAAAATCCCCGTAGATCTACACTATTGATTGAGCTTAAATTTAGTTTGTATGATATTGTATGCTTTAAATACCCTAGCAATCTTAATAGAAAATCCCAATGCTTTCTTCCGGGATTTGCTTGAAATTGGGAAAAAATATTCACCGCATACGAAATGTCAGGTCGGGTCTTCCCCGCTATGTATGCCATACAACCCAACAAATTTCTGTATGGGAGCTTTTCTGCTTCCCTTTTTTCTTCCTCAGTTTTCGGGCAGTCGTCCTTCGACAAAACTGTACCCTTTGAGATTGGGAGGGTTGAATTTGGCACATAGTAATCAGAGAATAACTCCAAGACCTTCGAAATATAAGAGCTTTGGTGAATGAAAAGATTATTTTTATCTTCCACAAATTCAATCCCCAGGAGCTTTCTGGTTTTCCCCATTTCTTTAATATCATACATACTTTTAATTTCATTGATTACCTTTTTAATTAAATTTTCATTTTTTGCTAGAATTATTATATCATCTACATAAATAAGAAGAAAAGTATTTTTGTCTCTATGGTATACACAATTACATCCTTTTAATTTTTGAAAACCAAAACCACGAAGAACACTGTCTATTTCTAAGAACCAGTTTCTTCCGGACTGGTGTAGTCCATAGAGAGACTTCTTCAATTTACAGACAAAATTAGGGTGGCTTTTACTGACAAAACCCTCTGGTTGTCTCATGTAGATTTGTTCCTCTAAATCAGCATACAGGTAAGCATTTTTTACATCAATTTGTGAGTGACACCATTTTAAAAGACATATAAAAATGGAAAAGAAAACTCTTACAAGTGAAAACTCAATTACTGGACTGAAAACTTCAGAATATGACTCAATTGACTGACGGTCCCCCCTCACAACTAATCTGGCCTTGTATCTTACAATTTCACCCCTGTCATTTACCTTGAGGTCGTAGACCCATCTGTTTCCCAAAATTGGTTTCCCCTCTGGTGGGGGTACAAGGTCCCACACCTCCCTTTGGTTAATGACATCCAATTCAGACTCCATGGCCAGTTTCCAGTTGTCCACCTCGGGGGTAGCCATACATTGCCTATACGAGTTCGGTATACAAATTTCTACCAAACTTGCTTCTTCACTTTCTCCCGAACTTTCACTGTCGTCACAGATTTCCCCTACTGTTGGATTTTTAGATGAAAAGTCAAAAAGTTTTGGTTTATACTCTATTTTATTTTCACTACAATATTTTAGAACCTGTTTTAATGAATTTAATCTTACTTTATTTTTACCGGCAATTGTATAATAAATATCAGTCCTATCCCCGGTCTTTCTCTTTTTGGCTTCTCTAACCCATTTAATCTTTTCACAGGGAGTTTGCTCAACACTCTCCTGGATTTCCTGTTCAAGTTGAACTTCACTTATAGGCCTGATAAAGTTGAATTTTCTCTCATTTTTATTTTGGACTTTTAATTCCCCCCATTTTTCATTTTCATTAAACTTTACGTTAATAGTTTCTGTGACTGTTCTGGTTTCAGGATCCCAGATTCTGTACCCTTTGGTACGTAAGGCATATCCGACCATGATCCCCTTGGTAGCCCTCATATCTAATTTTTTTAGTTTGGACCTAGGCTGACCTACATAGGCAGTACACCCAAAAATACGTAGGTGCCTCACTGAGGGTTTACGTCCAGAAAACAGCTCGAATGGGGTCTTGTCCATATTTCCTATTACCGTCCGATTTCTTACATAGTTGAAACAAAGAGCGGCTTCAGCCCAAAACTCATCCCCCAATCCAGAATCCTTGAGCATAGACCTCACACCATTCATTATGGTTAAATTATACCTTTCTACTACCCCGTTCATTTGCGGGGTGTAGGAATTGGTCCGCTCTATTTTTATTCCCTGATTGGTGAGATAGTTTTCAAAATCTTTGTTAACAAATTCTGTTCCATTATCGGAACGGATAGCCAAAATCTTTGAATTCAGGAATCTTTCAGTCCTTTTTTGAAAATTTACAAAAACATTAAATGCCTCATTTTTGTTTCTTAAAAAGAAAACATATGACTTTCTTGAGAAATCATCTATAATTATAAAAATATATTTCTTTCCCCCCAAGGACTCGGTCTGAAGGGGTCCCATCAGGTCCATGTAGAGCAATTGAAGTGCAGAATTGGTACGCCTTTCTGGCATAGATTTAAACGAGCACTTCCTCATTTTCCCTAGTTGACAAGGGTCACAATTGGGTTTTTGCCCCTTCTTAATCTCCAGTCCTTGGACTGCACCGAGTCTACTCGTTTTAGTGATACTTTCCATATTTATATGGCAAAATCTCCTATGCCATTTTTCCATATCAACACTGACCATATTGGCCCCTTCAGACGGGTCCTTGGTCTTAAAGACTTTGGTATAATTAACATTTGCACAATCGATATAAAAATTTGGTTTAACATGATAAAGTTTATTTATTAAATTTGCTGTAAATAATTTAACATTTTCTTGATTAAAGACACAGATCTTTCCGGGCAACCATTTGAGCTTATAGCCCTGTCTATCTATACAAGAACCAGAAATTAGGTTGCGTCGCAGTGTTGGAGCATAGAAAACGTTATTCAATGTGATGGTAACTAATTTTCCATCTGATTCAATTTTAAAAATCACTTTCCCAATGCCCTCTACTTGGCTCTTCACATTTCCTACAGCTACCTCCATTTGTGTGTTTTGTACAGGCTCTAGCTCGGCAAATAACGATTTATCTCTACAAAAATGAGATGTGCTGCCGCTATCCAATAGCCATGTATCCTCACATTTTGGGTAGGTAGTGTTTGCAGAAATTTCATTTACTGAACAAAACATTCCTGCCTGAGGGTCTTCTTTGGTTTGAAATTTAAAATTCCTATCCTGTTTTACTTTATTACGGCTCCAACACTTCGACGCAATATGCCCTTTCTTTTTGCAAATGTAACAAACTTTATTTTTAGCAAGAAATTTACCCTTACCATTTGCCATTCCGGAGTTTCCGGGTTTTGAAAACATTGCCGAATTTTCTATATTAGGCTCTTCGGCCAAATACCTAATCCTACCTTCCTCAGCTAGTAGTTCATCTTTTACTTTCGAGAAAGTAAATTTCTCTCCTTCCCATCTGTAGATGGCTTGAACAATACTGCTAAAACTAGGAGGTAGATACCGTATCAATTGAAAAGTTCTGAGTTTCTCTTCCATAATATATCCATTTTCGACTAATTGGTTAAAAATTCCCCCCAACCTTGCAGCGAATAATCCCACCGTTTCACCTTCTTGCATTTTGCAAGAGAAGTAGGATTCCCACAACGCGGCTACTCTGGCCAAAGATGGGGGTTCAAAATTTGCCTTAAGGGCTTTCCAGGCTTCATTAGGGTCTTCCAAATTATCAATTAACCTTTTTGTATCTTTTTCCAAGTTTAAATAGATGATGGCTAAAGCTTGGCCACATCTTTTTCTGTCAGCACCAGTTAACTCCCCTTCTGGTTTCTTTTGGGTAATCTCCCATAAATCCCTTTCTATGAGCACCATTTTTATATCTTTGGACCAGGTAGCCCAATTATGGGAGCCCAACTTCTCAACATTTCTATAATCTTTCTCCATAATAAAGAAATGATTCAATTCTCTCCGGGCAGGTCAACCACACGACTCTGCTACCACCTGTTGGATATAATTTGAGGTTTATGGCCTACAGCTAAGCTGAAAGTTAGGCAACTCATTTCCAACTAAAAATTTGAGGTAGTGGTCTGCCCGGAGAAAATAAAACATGAATCATTCTTTACACTGAAAAACATTTATTTGACACATATTGAAAATTGGTTACAACACAATGATTTGTTCCCCGGGAAAAATTTAGAAAAAAGATCTTACAATGGGTCCATGCATGGATTAAAAGTCCTGTTGGTGTTCCAAGGTGACGTCTCACCGGTCGTTGGACAGCATGGCAATTTCCACGAATTGCAGGCAGGTCGATTCACACCGCGTGAGCCACAGTTCACCACATCAAGGAAAGGTATGCCAGGGATGGACGCGATCTTCTTCCGCAGGAGAACAAAAAAACCCACATCAGGGAAACTTAGAACTCTTTGCTTTTGTAGACGTCATCACAACACACGGGTTCCAAACTCAAAAACATCACCAGTGCTTTTCCAGGAAAAACCAGACCTCACCAAGAGGCCAATAACAAAATTTTAGGAAGACATCAGACGAGCACGTTCACAACACACAACACAAGACGAGGAGACAAATAAAAAACGAAGCGAAGCGATCGAGCTCCTGCCGGTCAGCGTATTTATAGCCCGATTCGGCCTTTCCAGAAACAATGTGACGTTACCTAATTTGCATATTGCCAGAACAACTCAACCCGAAGAAAACACAGCTTGCCGGTTGCACAATCATTATTTAATTTGGCATTCAGCACTTAACACCTCAACATGATTTCATCACGTCATTGACACGTGCTCCTTCGGAAGTTTACCGACATCTGCCGAATGACAACAACCAATCATAGCATGCCGCATGTTTTCCGAACACTTCCGATTCAAACTCGGACATTTGAGTGTTGGCGGCAGGTGGATGGGATTCTTCGCGCAAAGTTTTCTCTCGGAATGGCAAAAGGTAAGTCACAAAATGATTTTTCTTTTAAACAATATTGGTGAAATCCTTCAAGAACCAAAAATAAAGGCATTTAGCCCAACAACTTTTGACTCAAGGAAACCACCCCATTCAGAAGGATTACTTTCGTAGTAGTTTTGCGAAATTATTCCAACTCAAATTGACTAATAACACACTTCCCCTTTTCTCTGAACCTTCTAATGGTCAATATTTTGAAGGACATGGACCAACTTATCAGAGCCATACTATAATTTAATCTCACATTGAATTTAGAGCTTCACTTTGTCTGCGTCCAATTCAGCCGGCAAAGGCATGTTTTTGCTTGCTAAGTGTGGATACTGTAACCAAAATCATATGTGATGAGAAATCAAATTCGGGAGGATTGAGTACTGTTGCTCTGCAAAATTCTTATTAACCAAGATCTGTGACGGTATGTTACATTTTAAGACTTCCTCGTACAAAGGTTATTTAGACTCTATCTTAAAATTGATTTTGACTGTACGTGGCGCAGAAAGAAACTGCTATATAATGTGTGTTATATCATTTTTCAAGCTTCTTTTTTAATTGCATTTAGTTTTATTTAGACTTGTTTTTGTTTAATTTTCACTCCTGAAAACTTAAAGTATGGATATGAATAAAGAATAAATACCTTTGTGCTGAAAATTAAAATAATCAATTACCCAACGTTTTGAAGCACAAAAATTGTAAATTACTGCAATGGGGTCGCTTCCAAAATTTTCAAAGTATTTCTTTCTGAAAGAGCATGCTTAAAAATATAGGACCTGACCTTTTTTTAAATAATTTATTTAAGTTTAATATTTAAAAAAATACTTAAATCGGTGCGCTTTTATTGTTTACACTTATGTCGTGTGACATCACAAATGATGAAATGTCATTCAATGCTGCCATTCACAGAACAAAATATTTAATTCGCATCTTTACTCACGTGTATTGGCAACGCTATGGTTGATAGCAAGCGTAGAGCGCAATTTTAGTTCGCTGCTTGATTATCATAACTTGGAATCGCGGTAGAGAGATGCGGCAAAGTGCATCATTTGTGACTTCATCAAGACCAAGCCTTGTTTCAAAAATCGGACACTTTAAAAAAATAATGTTGACTGAAGGAAACCACCCCATTGCATTTAGTTTTATTTAGACTTGTTTTAGTTTAATTTTGACTCTTGAAAACTCAAAGTATGGTTATGAGTAACGAATAAATACCTTTGTGCTGAAAATTAAAATAAGCAATTAACCAACGTTTTGAAGCACAAAAATTGCAAATTACAGCAATTGTAAATTTAAAATTTTTGTGCTTCAAAACGTTAGTTAATTGATTATTTAGATTATCTTATGGTTATGAAGTTTAGTTTCTTTAAATATTATTTGGCAATTCCTCTTTATGTTTGCTTTTTCTTTTCATGATGTTAAATTTTAGGTGTTTTTAAGAGTCTTGAGTTTTTTTAAAACTGAAATCGGAGTGTATTTACAAAAGAGTAGAAAAAACATATAAATTTACATATAATTTTACGATTTTCAAAATGGTTACAAAAGTACGTTGCAAAATGATTGAATTAATGTAAGAAAACAAACTAATTCTCAAAAAAAAAAAAAAAATCTTATTAAAAGCATTACTTCAAAACATAACTTGGAAATGAGTACCGAATTCTGAGCAAATTATGGGCATGAAAGAAGCTTCGGACCAGTACCAAAAAGGTACGTGTATCCCAATTTTATGAGGCACCAAATTAGGACTCGAGGGCTATACAAAGAATTTCCAGTCACAAAACTGAACACGCAAGTACTTAAACCATGCCACTAAAGAAATACCGCTATTCTTAGAAATAATGTGAATCAATACTTTTTGGTTTAACAGTGGATATAAATCATATGTAAATAAGCCCTCGCACGAACTAAATTTCCTTCTGTACTTTGCATAACGTGTAAAGACTCGGCACGTATTCTTTCTTCACCGAAAGCGCCATCAGCTTTCAATAGATCTTGCGTGTGTTCTACACTATTCCGTTAAAATAGTTCTGAATTTTAATGTTAACTTAAGTATACGTTTCCGGAAGGAAAGTACCACTCCAAGTAAATGTTGTTTTGTGCTCAGACTTTTCTGCGGTAAGGAGCGAAACAATCATTCAACAACAAACATGCTGCTAAAGTCTCAAGATTCAATCTCAAGAAAAGTATAAAATGGGGTCGTTTCCAAAATTTTAAAAGTATTTTTTTCTGAAAGAGCATGCTTAAAAACATAGGATCTGACCATTTTTTAAATAACTTGTTTAAGATTAATATTTTTTTAAAAACTACTTAAATCGGTGCGCTTTCATTGTTTACGCTCCTGTCGTGTGACGTCACAAATGATGAAATGCCATTT
Organism: Uloborus diversus; assembly: GCF_026930045.1. Classification (NCBI taxonomy): domain Eukaryota; kingdom Metazoa; phylum Arthropoda; class Arachnida; order Araneae; family Uloboridae; genus Uloborus; species Uloborus diversus. The sequence continues at coordinate 12,360,306 of NC_072735.1, forward strand.
AGTGTTGCCATTCATAGCTCAAAATATTTAATTCGCATCTTTATTCACGTGTATTGGCAACGATGTGGTTGATAGCAAGCGTAGTGAGCAATTTTAATTCGCTTCTTGATTATCATAACGTGGAAACGCGATGAAAAATGCGCCAAAGGACATCATTTGTGAAGTTATAAAGACCACGCCTTGTTTTCAAAATCGGACATTTAAAAAAAATAATTAAAAAATGAAAAAATGGGAAAATTAAAGTATTTTCTGAGTCGATGTTATTTTTTTTACTCATTCTATCAATTTCAGTGACTAAAAGTAGTATTTTTGACTGAAGGAAACAACCCCATTTTCGCTTTATTTTTAAGATATTAAATTTCAAAAATCATGTAGGTGGTGTTAAATGTTGCATTAAATGTAAGTAGTTTCCAAAAAAAAAAAAAAAATCAAATAATGATTGGAGTAGGAATTGAAAGGAAAAATGCACTTTACATCGAATATTTACTACATAACAATTTCTTAAAGTAAATTTCTTTAAATTCTCAAAACAGTATTTGGTATATTGCACTTATGGGTAAGTTTAAGGCATACTGTGAAAGGTTACTGCGGTTACTGCAAAATTAGAGAAGGACAAAATTCACAAGTGGTTTAATGGAAATGTTATTTCTTTCAGCGACGTCTTTGCTCTTTGAATGTTGACATTTACTGTCTGACCACGGATTGTATGGAAAGACAAACGTCCGTTTTACAGCCGGAAATGGACGAATCTATTATTTTTTACCGATGTCAGTTTTTGCAGAAGCAGAGTCTCATTCAAATGAGCGGAATACGCGCATCAAGTTTTTACTTTCCCCTTTATTCACATAGATTTGTTTAATCTGGACGTTTGAAAATTCCATGCAATCCGTGGTTGGACAGTACCGGCGATTGTCTGGATTTAACAAATGCTTGAACTTTTACAGAAACATGTATGACACAATATCTTTTAAGCAAAACACTGAAAGTAACCGTTGCAAAAATTGAGGCATATCTTCCAACATGGCATTCTGTGTTAAAGTCTCTGATGATGCATATTTTTTCTAAACAAAACCACTAAAAAATTCAGGAAAATTAAAACATAGTTTCCAATTAATAGAGAGTCAGGAGATTATTTTTTTCCAAGTGAACATTTAAATCTTGTTTGCATTATAAACGTTGTTACGTAGGCTAGTAGAAATCACTGTAAATAATAAGTTGGATACGTTAATCTAACAAATGTGCTGTATGCATTATTTAGAGCAACAGTTCCCAACCGGGGAGGGGGGGGGGGGTCACGACAGTATCAAAGGGCGTTCGCGAAAATTATTTTGTAATGGCGGAATTTTAAAATTCTTGTTTGCGATGAAGTTTTAAGTTCAATTTATTTTTATTAATTATTAAAACTCATTTTAACAAGTGAGTTTTACCGCTTCATCCACAATTGAAGCCATGCCGAAAAAAATAAACTTTTGAATACAATGTATTCTAATGAAAGAATATGAATGCTTTGGAATAGCAGTGTGAGATACGCACTGCCGCGCTAAGCGAAAAAGTCGTATCTGCAGCTGAATTCGAAATGAGAAATTGCCGTTTAATGTTTTGCGCCTCCATGTTTTTCATTCAGATGCAAATTTTTTTAGATTTTTCTAAATATCATTTCAAGTTGACAAATGACTATTAAACATTGTACTTAGGTGAAATATGTGACAAAAAACACTTGGTAAACGTAATTCATTTTTTATAAAAGTGCAGACGACTTTTGTGCTTAACACGGCAGAGCAGTAAAAATATTAATAATAATAATGGAACTAAACCATGCAACTTAATTTGCGCTGAACGTAAAAAAAGGATTCATGGAATTTGAGTAAAAAGTTTCACTTGTAAAAGGTGAGCATAAAAATATTTTGTTGGCAAAAATTACTTTTTGGGTATAATGACTAGAGTGAATTTACAGCGTTTATTTTGTTTTTCAACGCACGTATTTTATTCCACACTTTTAGTATACCAACAAGAAAATTCTTCAATACTTGAAACGAATCATTTACGCAGTATAACCTTTATCAAACAGCTGGAGTAGTAGTAAATTTCAAGACAACATAAATTTAAAGACCTTTCTAATTTTACTGGAAGAAAAAATATCATTTCGTTAACCAGGGACAGTTCCCTGAAAGTTTTTTTTTTTTTTTTTATAATTAACGCGAAGTATAATTGAGCGTCGCCGATTAATGTACAAAGACGGTTTTGCAGGTTTTGGGGGCGTCGCTAATTAATTTTAGGGCCTCTTCAATATGAACAGAACTACATAACATTTACATGTTCCTTTTCAGGGGTCCTTCGCGACTGTGAGAAATGCGACGTGGTAAATCCACTACTCTAAATGTATACTGTCGTGGCAGGAAAAGAAATTTTAAAGTTAATTGCCCCTTTAAAAAACGTTCCTGTTTGAAGATAGATTTTTAACATGCATAGAGATCAATAGAAAAGCAAATTAAATGCTGAATCTAATGTACGACTGAAACTGTAAATATTTGAGACCAGCTATGAGCTTCTTTATTCCACAAATATCAAAAATCTTATCTTAAGGTTTTTTTCAAAGTTGACTAATGCTCAACAAATTAAACTCACTACGTTTATTTTTATTGAATTTACCTTGCATTAATTTTCTTGCAAACCGTTTTTAGTTCGTGAGAATGTTTGTGCTTCTATGTATGCAATTATGTTTTCGTTTTATTTTTATATAAACCCATTACAAAAAACTTTAACGTGTGCTTGGTTTTTTTTATCGTTACTTATTTCTTACTGTACAAGGGGTTTGCGAATTTCTTTCAGATTTTGGAGGGGGTTCGCAAAGAGAAAAATGTTGGGGACCGCTGATTTAGTGGAATAAAATCGAAAGTTTTCTTGATTGTTCATATGAAGTAATTAAAAATTCGTTAATAAATATTAATATTAGTTTGTTTATAAATACAAAACTTGCCTTAAATGTTAAACAACAGTTGGAAACCGACTGCTCTTTTTATTGAAATTGAAAGAATATTTAAAAAAAGGTAATTAGTATAAACATGTTTTGAATATTAATCGATATCAAGTGCAGTTAACTTGCACCAAAAAATCTCAATTTTGGTTACGTTCGCATAGCGCTACCGGTAGAACCCGTAGAGCAGTAATTAAAATGAAGGGAGCAAGTCCAATCATTGGCTTAGCAAAAGCTGACTCAAAGATCCCAAATCACGTGACTCAAAAATGAAGAATGTTTGGCACGTTTTGAGTGAAACAAGCAAAAGAAATCTAATTTCTTCCAATGCTTTGCTTTGAAATATATCACGAGACTGGGGGTCTTGGTTTCATAAATGAAAGTCTTCACTTCCTCCAGTTTATCCCTTCTCAATGGTCTATCCCCGGTCGGTTGATTACATGACAGTTAATGACGTCAGCGGTTATTAACCGGCAGTTCAACAACCGTTGCTTCATCGAACGCTTTCGGTTGATACGTGGTTACTTGCGCAGACGAATTACGCGCTGGTGAGAAATACTTATTACTGGTAAAAAATGTCACTCACGTGGTTTAACCAACCAGCCTAATTTGTGGTTGGCCGGCGGATGTACCGATGAAACTATTAGAACGACTTCTGAAGGAACCGGAGTAGTAAGAGCCGCGATATAAGGGACAGAAGGAGGAAAACAACTCAACAGTGGGAAGGGGGGCGTGGTCGTCCGCCATCTTGGATGATCACGTGATCATCTTGTAATCTTTCAGGAGGGGTATTTTCGGATGACGTCATTTTGCGTCAGTTAATTTCTTTTAATTTCTTGATTATTAATTTTCTCAATTATTTAATTTCTTGATTATTAATTTCTTAATTATTTAATTTAATTTAATTTCTAATTATTTACTGAACGCGATTCATGAGTGTAATCTAAAATGCTACGGCCGGGAATCGAACCCTCGGCCTCTGGATTACGAGCTTTGCATGCTAACCACTAGACAAGGCAAGTTCTTATCAGAGAAGGAAAATAATGTTTTAAATGGAAACTCGTTTGTGGCGCCATCTATCGGGGAACATCTCTGAGCGGATAATCAGAATTTTATTCAGTGCTGATGGCGCCATCTAGTGATGTTTAAAATGTTTAATTGTGAATTCTTATTTAAAAAAAAAATTATTTTTGGAAGGAATAATGCTTCGCTGTGAATTAAAATGTTATGGAGTGGATTTGAACTCGTGACATAAAGATTCTTCAGTCGGCGGTATGGTCAACGCCTTAGATCGCTCGGCTGAAGAATCTTACAAAGAAGTAGCAATTTAAAGTTCATATACTCATACAGGGGATAATTTTTCAATTAAATGATGAAAGTCAAGAGTAGATGAATCAGACAAAGGAATTTTAATGACAAAGAGCCTAATCAAAGCAACGTGATCTAATAAATCCTTCAGAGAGAGATAAAATATTTATTTTTGCTTTTTAAGGGGGGTGATTGCTACATGATTAAGAAATTTTCTTGTTTAAATTTGTTCCAGACAGGATGACCAATTCAATGAGACTACGTCACAAGTCTCAATTACTGGACGAATCAGAGTTCAGATTGTTATCAGCTTATCTGAGCAATTCTAGCTTTATTTCAGTAAAGACATCAGTTTGAAGTGTTCTGCTGTCGGGTTCACTAGACGTTTACACCATGAGCTTCAAGGGTCAGAAACGAAAATGCGACAGTACAAGCAACTCTGCCAAGTCGGCAAAATTTGACGAAATTAAAGTAAGTATTGCTCCTTTATTCGTTTTTGAAAATAAGAATAGTGTATTTGTTTGAAAGCTTTATGATTTATTCTAATTTTCTATTGCAGCCGGGAAACCCATTTTTGGAGAAGGACGTGCCAGAAGGACTTTTTCCGATTGGAGAAGAGGTGTTCGTGTATCCAAATACTTTCCAGAGCAACGTCAGCCTGCAGATACGAAAATTTCACAAATATGGAGAAAAGTACTACCCGACGAAGGAAGGGATCTCCTTGCGGCCTTGGTGGGCTACAGATATCATAGGAAAGAAATCAGTGCCTCAAACCAAGCAACAACTGCGTACGATATTTGAACATGAACTCACCATCGAGAGCAATGACTTTGCTCATTTCAAATTCACGCGTTTAGCACCAAATGGAGAGCCCCGATCAATCACACTATCGGCAGAGCAATGGACTGAAATGATCCGACAACAAAATGCTATTACGAATGCGTTGCTAGATCATGTATTCCGTGAAATGGACTTTTTGAACGCGTACAGTACCATAACGAATACCACAGTAGCAAAAAGCACCTTGCCTGCTTCGTTGGATACAAGTTTGGGTACGCATTACCTTCACAACGTGCTAGAGAGTGTTCTGTGTAAAATGTTCAAAGACAAGGGACTTAAAGATCCCGAAATGTTAGCTGAAGAACTACATGGGAATCGCATTGAGAATTTTAATTCTCTTGCACTAGCTATGGACGTTTTAGAAATGGCCGAAGAATTTCGGGAAAATTTGTGGGAAGACCCAACATTTTTGTGTATGAAGCCCGCAATGTATGTAACTGAACATTTTTTAAAACATGTAGAACTAAACAAAGTTCTGTCTTCTGTCCGTGAAAAAACTATGTCCATCAGACGCATTTGAGTATTTTGAATAAAAATGTGAAAAAAAAAAAAATGTACACAAATGAAAATTTGATATTATGTTTGTAAATTGCTTTAAGAAAAAAATAAAATGTCATTGCTAAGAAAAAATTGTGCCGTTATTGTAACATTTTTCAAGAAGGAAAAAAGAAGTTCTGCATTAAAAAAAAAAAAAAAAGATATTGTTACATTTTAATAACACATTCTCGGGGGAAATATATGCGAAATACGTTGCTTATACTAAATTTTGTCTTTGTTGTATTAGTTTGAAAGAAAAAAAAGTTGTTCTGCATTGAAAAAAAAAAAAAAAAAAAAAAAACTTTACAGACAACTCAGATTAAAACTTTGGAAAAAAAAATATTTTCCGTAATATATTATTAGGAAAAAATAATATGTTTGTTTAAAATACAATAAAACTATGATTTAGTTTTCTGGATTGTAGAAATGAGGCAGTAAAATAAAATTTATATCAATACGTTTTTCAAAATTTATAATTTTCTCTTTGTATTTTTTCCATATATCCGAGTTACATGAAGCGTGTGATGTCTCGGAAGCAAAGGGGGAGGAGAACGGTTCTAGTTCTGTGTATTGTTTTCAATCCATTGACATGTTTAAGCTTTATTATCTAATTTTAGCCTTTCTCTTAGTATTAGTCGAAGTCCTTGGCATGTACTAATCTATTGAAATATCACAAAAATTATATTTTCATTCAGACTTAATTACAAAACCGTACAATGAGACGAAGAAAGCATCGACAGTATAAGTATTACTTACAAGAAAGTGCATATAGAAAGATATGAAAGAGTGATGTCGAAGTCTAATCCATCAACTATATTCAACAACACAATAAAAACACAAGTTTCTTTTTAAAATGATAAACATCATTTATTCACACACAGTGAAAAACAATTAAACAAACTTACACCTTTAAGGGAAAACTCTTCAAAACTTTCAAGCATATTCTTAACATCGATTACATTGAATAAATCAGACACAAAACATTTTAAACATGGACTGTCAACATTCAGAGTAACGAACTCACGAGCCAAGGCTTCCCAATTAGCATTATAAAGAGCCTGTTCGAAAAAAGTGTCGAATTTTCGTCCCCTTCTTAATGATTCACATTCATGCACTCTCATGTAAAAAATGAATATATTTTTACAATCCGTGCATTCTTTTTAGAAAGACAGTTTATGTTTCGTATGAGTTCATTAAATAGGCACTTACGTAGAGAATCAGCTAATACATCAATTCTTTGTGCTGTGCATGTGTTGATTTCATCACATCGACTACCACAGGGATATTTTTTCTCAATTTCCGAAAGGATGTGCTCTTTTAGAGTACAAGTCATAAGTTTGTCTTTGACACTACGTGAGATACAAGGGGACGCGTAACACAATTTGTCAATCTAGCTTTCCATAAGTAGCACTCTCTCTGGCATCAACTGGAACACTTCTCGTTTTAGTTTGAACAATCTTTGCACACTAACACAGATGTTACCATTTGCACTCTCGTTGAATACACAAACGTTCTTTTTTACAACAAAAGCGAAATCACGGTCTTCGATTAATTTTTGATTTATATTTTTACGTAGACTTGAAATAAGCGAACTCCACACATCTGGTTCTAAGAAAATACCATCCTTAGTTGGACGAAAAATACCATCTTTCCCACATGTGTATCTTCTAATCTGCACGCGTGTACGTTTCCGAAAAGAATTCACTAAAGTGAAAATATTATCACCCAAGTGTATCATATCATCTGGCTGGGGGAGTAGGCTCAATGTACATTTTCGTGCTCGTTGCATCATCTGTTCAACTTCAAGCTTCAAAGTTTCAGAATGATTTCCAGCAACGTCACTCATTCTTAACTTTTTCATAGGATTAGAAGTCTCAATGCCAAAATATTTTTTTCTTTGAACTTAAAAGATAAAGCAAACTAGGTTTTAACACTAGCGTGTTAAGAAAAATCCTAAGTATATAGAGCAAAATTACACGACGTCTTTCCAAGCACAGAATCACACTGAAAATGATTCTCCAAACATCCACTATAAACCAACGCATATTCACTTTAACCAAAGAGAAGAAGTGTACATATGTTTCATGCTATTGACGTCATAGAATATCACATGAACTTTTGAGTAGAGTTGAGTTGTTTTCCACAGTATTCGGATTTTTAGAAAATGCCATGCGGGCGATTTCTCGGAAGCAAAGGGGGAACTGTGAGGGTGGCAAATCAAGGGTGTAGTAGCAATCCTTTACTCATTCCTGGTCTGGTGAATCACCTTGCCGGGAACGATGATTAATCAATGGAAGAAAAGGATCCGAACACATGCAGCACCGAGTAATTAAAGCGGTTCAATGAATGAAATTTCAAAAAAAAAAAAAAAAAAAAACTGATCTTATAATAAATGCTTTTAATTAAAAAAAAGCTTTCTTAGTTTCCAAAATCCGTCTCTTAATATCAGAAAGAATATCGTTCTGAATGAACATTGATCCTAGTTAAATGAAATTTCTTAGCGTTTCAAACTTAAAGTTCCCAATCACAAGATAATTTTGGAAGTAAACAACTCTAGTACAGGACATTTTTTTTACACTTTTTATTCTAAGCTTAGTTATATGAGTCTATGATTTATTTAGTTTTCAATATTTAGAGCATGGAAATTTTAAATTCTCATTCTTTTCCTATGTGAGTTTAAGTTTTATCAGTCCTTGATTTTGCACTTCTACATTTCTTGCAAAAGTTTACCATTATGAAACTTAGTTTATATCATTTTGACTTTGGCAATGGTTACATTTTAATAAATTTTGCGATGTGATTAGTACTTTTAAATACTGTCTCTTCATTTTTAACTAGAGAAATCTTAGTTTTTTTGGTAATTTGAAAATTAGAAGTTCTGTATTTTCATTCAACGTTTTTGTTATGTGTGCGTAAATTTCTACAATTCATGATTAATATTGTTATATTTTTTTGACTAAATTTTATTATAAGACATAATAAATGTTTTTGAACTCGGAAATTCTTACAATTTGACAAATACAAGTGTGTCAAAAGTTTATTAATTCCTGCTTGATACTTTGCTTTTGCTATGTGTTTAGTACTAATTTTCTCACTTGTGTTTAACGAGAGAAGTTAAACACAAGCGAAAATGCAGAAATTCTAAGTTTTTTTCAAATTGCAAGTTCTACGTTTTCACCCAACGTTTTTGTTGTTGCATGCAAAAATTTCTCGATTAGTACTATTTATGTATAAGTACTAGATATTTTTGTCTAAAATTTACTATACGAATATTGGTTGTTTTTGGGTTCAGAACTTATTGCACTTTTTCATTAAAGTTTTGCTATGTGAGTCTAAAGATTTTTGGTCCCTACTCGGTACCTTGAGTTATATTTTCAAAGTTTTACAAGATGAATCTTAATCTTTTTGACTTGGTTTTATTAATTTACTTATTTATTTGCATTTTGATTAAGTTTTGCTAAGTGATTAGTGCTTTTACAATCCCATTCACACTCTTATGTTTAACTAGAGAAATCTTAGTTTTTGGTATTTTGAACTTAGAAATTATAAATTTTCATTCAATGTGTTTATGTGTGAGTAAATATTTATCATATCATGATTAATTGAGCAAAGTACTCATGTGCAACTAAGATAATGCAGGTATATCAATACTATAACTCTTTTCTAAATTTACGTTTTAGTAAAAGTTCTATAGTTCCTGGTAAATTTAAAAAGGTTATCTTTATAACAGGCAAACACAAAGTTCGTTTTCCAATTTAAAAAAAAAAAAAAGTTGGTGTGTGGGGAGATGTTTCTTTACACTCGATGTAAATAGATGATATAGTGGTCGAGATCTGATCAAGATTTCAATTTTCTTTATGATGAGTTTATAACTTGTATTTTTTGGCGGGGCGCAGAGGCATGGGATTTATTTACCATTGACTCTTGATGAAATGTGCTTGTGCTTTTTAATCCCGCGCCTTTGTGCCCCGCCAAAAAATACAAGTTATAAACTCATCATAAAGAAAATTGAAATCTTGATCAGATCTCGACCACTATATCATCTATTTAACATCGAGTGTAAAGAAACATCTCCCCACACACCAACTTTTTTTTTTTTTTAAATTGGAAAACGAACTTTATGTTTGCCTGTTATAAAGATAACCTTTTTAAATTTACCAGGAACTATAGAACTTTTACTAAAACGTAAATTTAGAAAAGAGTTATAGTATTGATATACCTGCATTATCTTAGTTGCACATGAGTACTTTGCTCAATTAATCATGATATGATAAATATTTACTCACACATAAACACATTGAATGAAAATTTATAATTTCTAAGTTCAAAATACCAAAAACTAAGATTTCTCTAGTTAAACATAAGAGTGTGAATGGGATTGTAAAAGCACTAATCACTTAGCAAAACTTAATCAAAATGCAAATAGATAAGTAAATTAATAAAACCAAGTCAAAAAGATTAAGATTCATCTTGTAAAACTTTGAAAATATAACTCAAGGTACCGAGTAGGGACCAAAAATCTTTAGACTCACATAGCAAAACTTTAATGAAAAAGTGCAATAAGTTCTGAACCCAAAAACAACCAATATTCGTATAGTAAATTTTAGACAAAAATATCTAGTACTTATACATAAATAGTACTAATCGAGAAATTTTTGCATGCAACAACAAAAACGTTGGGTGAAAACGTAGAACTTGCAATTTGAAAAAACTTAGAATTTCTGCATTTTTCGCTTGTGTTTAACTTCTCTCGTTAAACACAAGTGAGAAAATTAGTACTAAACACATAGCAAAAGCAAAGTATCAAGCAGGAATTAATAAACTTTTGACACACTTGTATTTGTCAAATTGTAAGAATTTCCGAGTTCAAAAACATTTATTATTCTTATAATAAAATTTAGTCAAAAAAATATAACAATATTAATCATGAATTGTAGAAATTTACGCACACATAACAAAAACGTTGAATGAAAATACAGAACTTCTAATTTTCAAATTACCAAAAAACTAAGATTTCTCTAGTTAAAAATGAAGAGACAGTATTTAAAAGTACTAATCACATCGCAAAATTTATTAAAATGTAACCATTGCAAAGTCAAAATGATATAAACTAAGTTTCATAATGGTAAACTTTTGCAAGAAATGTAGAAGTGCAAAATCAAGGACTGATAAAACTTAAACTCACATAGGAAAAGAATGAGAATTTAAAATTTCCATGCTCTAAATATTGAAAACTAAATAAATCATAGACTCATATAACTAAGCTTAGAATAAAAAGTGTAAAAAAAATGTCCTTGTACTAGAGTTGTTTACTTCCAAAATTATCTTGTGATTGGGAACTTTAAGTTTGAAACGCTAAGAAATTTCATTTAACTAGGATCAATGTTCATTCAGAACGATATTCTTTCTGATATTAAGAGACGGATTTTGGAAACTAAGAAAGCTTTTTTTTAATTAAAAGCATTTATTATAAGATCAGTTTTTTTTTTTTTTTTGAAATTTCATTCATTGAACCGCTTTATTACTCGGTGCTGCATGTGTTCGGATCCTTTTCTTCCATTGATTAATCATCGTTCCCGGCAAGGTGATTCACCAGACCAGGAATGAGTAAAGGATTGCTACTACACCCTTGATTTGCCACCCTCACAGTTCCCCCTTTGCTTCCGAGAAATCGCCCGCATGGCATTTTCTAAAAATCCGAATACTGTGGAAAACAACTCAACTCTACTCAAAAGTTCATGTGATATTCTATGACGTCAATAGCATGAAACATATGTACACTTCTTCTCTTTGGTTAAAGTGAATATGCGTTGGTTTATAGTGGATGTTTGGAGAATCATTTTCAGTGTGATTCTGTGCTTGGAAAGGACGTCGTGTAATTTTGCTCTATATACTTAGGATTTTTCTTAACACGCTAGTGTTAAAACCTAGTTTGCTTTATCTTTTAAGTTCAAAGAAAAAATATTTTGGCATTGAGACTTCTAATCCTATGAAAAAGTTAAGAATGAGTGACGTTGCTGGAAATCATTCTGAAACTTTGAAGCTTGAAGTTGAACAGATGGATGCAACGAGCACGAAAATGTACATTGAGCCTACTCCCCCAGCCAGATGATATGATACACTTGGGTGATAATATTTTCACTTTAGTGAATTCTTTTCGGAAACGTACACGCGTGCAGATTAGAAGATACACATGTGGGAAAGATGGTATTTTTCGTCCAACTAAGGATGGTATTTTCTTAGAACCAGATGTGTGGAGTTCGCTTATTTCAAGTCTACGTAA
>NC_072735.1:12372347-12497562 GCF_026930045.1 Uloborus diversus
ACAGTAGCAATTATGAACATTCTTGAATATTTAAAATGAAAATTTTAAGAATATGTACTTGATAAATATTTGTATAAATCAGGAGTTAATGGAGTTTTGAGATGGGAAGCTCTACAGTAAATTTGTTGAAACTAAACGAAATGTTTACAAAGTTGAATAAAGTAGAATGCTTCTTGCTAGAGGGTGGTTGTGACAGATAATAGTAAATGATTATCAATTATGAGGATCAATTTAGATTTATTGTGTATCTAGTCAAGGAACCTATTTTAATTTTATAAATCCCAAAAGGTTCATTCGTTGGAAAAAAAACAGTAAAAAAATTACTTGAAGGTATTGAAATACATAAAGAAAGAAACTACATAAACACCAATTGCAGAGCCCCCCCCCCCCTCCTCCCAACCAAAAAAAGTACTGTATTGTAAAAATAAATCGATATACTTCTTTTTACCTTCTGATGAGTTGGGTCTGGTAATTGGATTCAGACAGACTTAATAAAATAATATTTGATTCAAAACAAGGTAGATAAATAAAGTCTTTAATAAGTCAAGTGAAAACCTATAAAGCAGAAAAAGACTCATTACTGAAGATAAACGTTCTTGCGCTTGAAACACGTTTTGAATAACACGTACAAACGAGCTGATGTGTGCATCACATGACTTCCTTTTACTCCAATTTAATGTCATTTTCTCATTATTGGCAGTTTTAATATGATTTAATAGTTTACTCTCTAAATATCACCAACAGTGGCCCAATTAAAACCAGATTTTAAAAAAATATATTAAAAAAAAAAATCGCCAAATTTGTCGCCAAGTTGGTGACAAAACTTGGCGACCAAAAGACTGGCGATATATAGCCAAGTGTCCGCCAAATTATAACACAACGTGAGTTTACATCGAAATTAACAATGATTCCCCCCAAAAAGAGGCAAAAGCCCCCTTTGAAGCATACGAATGCAACCGAAAAAGAAGGTGCACAACTAGACGCCACTAGGAGTATATGTACTAAATTTCAACTTTCTAGGACATTCCGTTCTTGAGGTATGCGACATACATACACACATACGCACATATGCACATACATACGTACGTACAGACGTCACGATAAAACTCGTTGTAATTAACTCGGGGATCGTCAAAATGGATATTTCGGGTGTCTGTACGTTCCTAGGCACATATCCACTTGTGGTCAGGTTGAAAAAAAAAACTCAACATTCATTTGGGGGTGAGCAAAATGAAAATTTAGGCCGATTTTTGGCTGAAACTTTTTTCGCGAATAAAATACTTCCTTTTTTTGTAAAAGGAAGTAAAAATGTAAGCGTGCCCACATTTATTATTGTTATTATTATTATTATTTGGCTCATAGCATATTCTAAAGATATTTAGAATATGCTATCTCCCAATATTATGTCCCAGTATTATTATTATTGGGAAAAGAAGAAAAAATAAATAATACTTATTATTTTATTCTTTTAAAATATATGTTTTAACCAGTAAAAAATGTTATAATATAGAATAATAAAAAAGCCGGAAATCGGGGGAGCCTATGTAGCGAAATAAGTAAGGTAAATGCTCTAAATAAGGCCAGTCTAAGGTTAAGGGCCAAACATCTCGCTCGTTTATGATTCAAACGGCTAAAGGCTTTGCAAGAAAAAAAAATAATATCATCTGAAAAATTAAGTTTATATTATGTTTAACAGCAGATTAAGAAAAAAAAAAAAAAAAAAGAAAAGCCAAATTTGTCGTCAAGTAGGCGACAAAACTTGGCGACCAAAAGACTGGCGATACATCGCCATGTGTCCGCCAAATTATAACACCACTTGAGTTTACATCAAAATTAACAATGATTTCCCCCAGAAAAGGGGGAAGAGATCCCCTTTGGAGCAACGGAATGCAACCAAAAAGATGCGCAACTAGACCCCACTAGAAGTCTCCGTACCAAATTTCAACTTTCTAAGACATTCCGATCTTGAGTTATGTGACATACATACACACATACGCACTTACGCACATACATACGTACATACAGACGTCACGAGAAAACTCGTTGTAATTAACTCGGGGTCGTCAAAATGGGTATTTAGGGTGTCTGTACGTCCCTTGGCACGTATGCACGTGTGGTCGGGTTGAAAAAAAAAAAAAAAACTCAACATTCATTTGGGGGTGAGCAAAATGGAAGGCCGATTTTTGGGTGAAAATTTTTTCGCGAATACAATACTTCCTTTTTTGTAAAAGGAAGTAAAAATCAATCATCGTCTTATAGATCATCGAAAGTGGTTATTTTCTGTTTTTGGATCACGCCCGTGCACTGATGTGTAGCATATGCAGCACAGGATCCAATTCTTGTATTACTGGTACTGCAATTACTTCAGAATTTTAAACATTTTTGCTTGAAGTTTTCTTTATGAAACATATCATATTCACATGTGCCCCTTGCTTACATGTACCCCCTTGTTCCTATACATTTTTTTTTTGTAATTATTGGTGTTTCTTCGTCCAAATAAACAGTTTTCCTTCTTTATTATGTAGTTAACTGGCATTTTTTCGTTAAATGGTATTTTAATAGAAATTACGAAATCTTTTTTTTTTTTGCCATTTAAATGTTTAGTAGGTGTTTAAGCAACAGTTTTTGTTGTTTCACTCCCCAAAAAGGAATTGTATTTTTGCTTTCAAATGTTTTATGATGTTATATATTTGACTTTTGATGCATATGTATGTACACTTGCGCAACTATTTCAAATGCAATTGCATAAATAAACAACACAAAATTCACTGGAAATTTTTCAACTTTAATTTACTGATGTTTCGATTGCACAAGAAATTCATTTTTAGAGCAATATGCATCCCACTTTACTATGGCGCAAAAATATGACGTTACTAGTAGGAGATCAAAAAGATTATTTTCTGCTCTGAGCAGATAATTAAAACAATAAATGTTATCCATTTTAAAATGAAATGCTTAAAACTTATTTCATTTCCCTAAAATATTAATACCTAAAATAAATTGGTGTTTAAAACAGCAAGGCTTTTTTTTAAACCTGAAAAACTATCGGATTGCTCTCATATTTACGAAAAATGTATTAAAAATAACTTTTTGATTGTGAAAAACCTTATTAATGTTTTGCAAAAAGGATAAACAAAGGACTGATAAATTGTACTTGAAATTAAAAATTATTTTCCGACATTTGACGCTCTTGTTCCTAAAATGGTGTATTGTTTCGGTTTTATTATGCTTAAAGCCTTTGCATTATCCTTGAAAAGAGTACGTGCATAAAATTGTCTATAGAATAATCTACTTTAAAGATATAAACAAAGGAGTTTTAAAGATACTATACTTTTATCTATGTATTTTATGTACCATTTTTTTTTTCAAAATATTGCCCGAAGTCTCAAGTGTAGTTGAAAAGAACAAAATTAATTAATTTTTGAACTAAAAATATAAAACAATAAATATGAGAATCTTTCAGAATATTTGGTTTTAGTTTATGACAATAAATGATCTAGTTTAGGCATGAGTATCTGTTCATACGCTAGTACAATAGTGCATTTTATTATCTTGGAGTCAAGTTATGGCAGTAATATGGACATGGATTTCCGTGTTTTTAAATACATGGTGAAGAATATAGCTGAAAATGTGACGTTTGACCCAACTCAATGTAAAATACTAAGTAAAATACTAATATCACAAGGTATATTATTTTGTACACGTATTTCCTTGCTACAAGAAACTGTCAATACAAAAATAAATAAATAAACTTTTTTGATAGAAAAAATGCTTCAAATAGATTTTTTTAATGTGAACAAGCGCAAAAACATTTAATTCAACTGTAATAACGGAAAAAAAAAATTGGCCGGATGAACGGTGTAATAGGTAGGAGATGTCCTGTAAAACCCCAAGATGCACATTCGAACCTGGCTTCAGTCGGTGGATTTTTAAAGACACAGAGAATCCAAAGCGTCTATTTCGTATGATTATGCGGCGTCTTTACGTTTGGCTTTGAGTGCCCTTGGCGAAATTAAATTCTCAGATCAATTTTGCATCGAACAGAGACCAGGTGTCTCCATCTAGAGAGAAAATAGGGCGTTAAAAATTCTCTTAGTAGCTACATGAAAGATATAAATAACTCTGAAATAATAATGACCAAGTACTTCTGACTAATTTATAAAGTAAATTATTTGAAGGGAAAAATGGTATAAAACGTTTATGCAAAAAATTAAAAACCACAATTTCAGCTAGTTGCATACTAAAATGGAAGATGATAAGTTAGCTGATCCAAATTCGAAAGGAAGGGGAGGGGGGATGCAATATATATATATATATATATATATATATATATATATATATATATATATATATATATATATATATATATATATATATATATATATATATATATATATATATATATATAGATATAGATAGATAGATATATATATATTAGTATGACTCTTTTGCTGTTTTAATCACGTTAATGCATTTTAATTATTGAATTATAATGCTTAAATTTTCTGTTGAATAGAGAAATCATATCACTTTGATTGTTCAAAACAACGAATTTCAAATACGTTTCCATTATTTCAAAAATATTTTGCAGATTCGTCCACAGATGTTCTGTATTTTTTTAAGCTGTTAATTGTATAATAATGCGAACTTCCCAGAGAAGCAAACCAATAGCCTTAAACAAATACTGTGGGTTAGTATTTTGTAGAATTTCATTATGAATTGCAATTTTCAATTTCAATTAGGAATGCTAAAATAATATTGCTTTTAAATTACATATTATTTGAACTAACAAATTCAGTTTTGAAGTGAAATTAAGTAACAAATTAGCATAGCAATTGCAAGGAAAATGTGAATATTAAAATATCGCTTTTCCGTAATTCATGCTTATATACATTTGTCTAGCAAAAAAAAAAGTTTTAAATTTCGCACGAGTTTTATTTTCGAAAAATATTAACTTTATTTTTAACCCAAAACACAATATCCAGTGAAATAATAATAAGAATAATATAGTTAACAAAGTCTAATGTGCTGCTAAAATAGGGTTGAGACAAGAAAAGTCAAATTAAGTGTAAAACGCTCTTAGAAAAGAACAGTAAACTATACAAGGAGGAGGGAGGAAGGTGTAAAAAAAAAGAAAAAAGAAAAAAACGTATTGGCGATATTGGCAAAAATGCGCTACACGACGCTGCTCTCCATTTTTTTTCTTTTAAAGCGAGAAAGAGAGTGAGAGACATACAAAAGATAATTAAACTTAAAAAAAAAATCTGCTGTTCCTTATGTCGTCCCACCTTGCTTGATTTTTTTATTTATTTACTGTTTGCTGCGTAGTATGTCTTTCAGTATACTTCCATAAGAGCACTAGTGACGCAGAAAACTTTTTTGTTTTTCAATTAAAAAAATACAAAATAATCTGCAATGATCTTTTAAGGCATAAATGAAGCTAAATTTAAATATTTATACCTTAACAGGGGGAAGAACAGTTTCCGGAGTGTCATTGGCGCAGAGCTGACTAGGCATCTCTCATGCATATACTCAAATGCTTAAATTGCAAATCTCGAGATTTTAAGAGACCCAACATTTTGTCTGGACGTATTGACGTATTGGAGATTTTTGGCTTCCTAGAGATAGAGTAGCTAAGCTAAACCATCTGGGATTAGTAACGACAACACACAATCATTTATTTCTCTTAGTGGCTGGAACCATGCTCATCCAATATTAGATTCTATACCCTAGCCCAAATGTGTTCCTTGATGTGATAACAGTAATTTAGATGTGACACTTCAAAATCATCCTGTATTAGGACCTTTAATTAGAAAGGGATCTCATTTCAATCATTTTTTTAATCGGAACAAATATATATATATATATATAAATAGCAATTAACAATAAATTTGCAAACTGATTAAAGGAAAATAATAATTATAAATATTTACACATTTTAAACACTTACAATATCCTACACTAATAATAATATTAGGGAGAGCGAGGCTGTGGGAACTGTTCACTTGTGCCGCTAGATGTCGTTTTCACACGTGTCCCATCGTCTACTTTAGAGCTAACTCGCAAAAACAAAGAATTTTTAATTTAATAAAAAAATTAACATAATAAATAAAATAATAAAAATTAACATAACATAATGTCATAAATTTGCTTGAATATTCGTACAATGGTTCTTAATAATTAAATTTAGTTTAGCAGCGAGTTTTTCATATTTTATCGCGTGAAGAAGAGTGATAAAATTTTTTCATCATCTATTAAAATGAAGTTCCCAGCACAGAAAAGTAAAACGGCTCATTGCTCTTAATGTTTGTCCAAGAGGTACAACCGACACTGTCCTTATTTGAGAAATTTTCAAGATTTTTGCTTGAAGTGATGTTAGTAAAACATACCATGTTCAGATGTGCCCCTGTTCACATGAGCCCCCTTTTCCCTGACTTAGTTCTTTTACTTCGACAACCAGACAGTCCTCCGAAAGGGCGATAAGTTCCAATCTCATCTTTTGTATGGTCCCTTTGTACTTTAAACTCGAATATCTCCTTGAGTTTTGGTCGAGCAAGTTTCAAGTTTTTTGTGGAAGTAATATTTTTCAATGGAGATTATTTCTCGAAACATAAGTTAGGGGACCTAAGGCCCGTATAAAACGTTAAATTTTGTATTTTCGGACTCATTACTATTTACACTTCAAATTTTCAATATATTAACTCTGTATCCGATTTTGAACATTTTTGTTATTGGAAGTATGTATCTCGGACTCACGGTTGTGAAAGTAAAGGTCTTGCAGGTTAAAATGGAACACCCTGTATATAAAATAAATAAAAGGAAAATCCACCCAAATGCTTCAAAACCAACTTTAAATATCGCAGCAGCAGTTATTTGTACTCTGAATTGAGCAGGATTGAACGTTCCACTAAGTTCAAGAGTTGTCTAGTGTGTTCAAAAAGTCGTCAATTGCAGATAAATTTTGTAATTTTTTGCCAATTTTGACGCCGTATGTAGACTTCCAACTTGTTGTCAACTTAGGAATTTCTCTAATTTAAGCTCATTGACACCCATATTAATTTCTGCCAAAGCAATGAACACGACATAGTAAAGTAATGATATGAAAAATAAGGTAATGTTGTCTGTTTAAATTTTTAAAAATGCCAAATTTAGCGAAAAATTAAAAAAAAACATTGAAAAGAATAAAACTTATATGCATTTACAAAATTTGAGACAATTTTTCAATTTCAAACCCACGCAAATAATTTGAATAGCCAAAGCAAATTTTTAGTCAAGGAAAACATATCAACGATATCAAAGAACTAATACTTTAAAGAACTCTTTAGTTGCCAATATGTATTTTTTAAAGCAAATAGTGGCCGTTGAGCTAAAATAAAGCAGCTGCTTCCTTTCAGAAATGCATTATCTTTAACCGCATTCCTTTTAATCTTTGAATTGATACAAAGAAAACATTTGTAACAGTTTCATATTAAATCGTTTGATTTGTGACTTTACGCATAAAATATTTAACTAGTATGCATCGCCAGGAACAGCATTCATTTGCATTTTATGCTCCCTTATTTCGTAAAAATGGTTTTTAACCGAACCAAAAAGAAAAACCCTCGTAGAAGCAATTCCTTCCCAAAATGGCTTCGTGATCCACATCAATTTGCATTTTAGCTCTCAAAAATTGATAAAATACTGCATTCGCGTTAAACCGCACATTTTTGTTGATCTTTTGAGCGGAAGTCTGTATACTTTCAAACTAAAATCCCTCACGTAATGGATGGTAAAACAGGAGCGCGAAGATGAATTTTCAATTATGTTCGGAATTTCACATAAAATTAAATGTTTAGAGCTCTTTTTGATGTTATTTTCAATTTATTTCAGTATGTTTGAAGTGCGTAGGGATAAGCAAAATCTGAAAGTATAGTTCACATTTTTGTTGCTTGAACTTAAATGAGTTGCGTATTAGCTCTCATATGTACACACTTTTTATTATTATTTACATTATGAGATGTAACATGTTAAATAATGTTACGTATTGAATTATACAAACAAATTAACTTCAAGGATTATTTTTTGGAAGATGACGCCCAACTCTGTTCAGTTATTAGTTACTTCTTTTATGGTTTTCATTGCCAATGATCCTGAAAATTGTTACCTACATAAATATTACATACTAGAGGCACCCGCACGGCTTTGCCCGTAGTAGAAAATTAAAAGTTTATGAAATTTGATTAGCCTACATGTTAACAAATAATGGATGATGAAGTTCTCGCCAATTTGCAATGTTTATTTGTTCGCCTATGTTATGGTAGTTTGCTCGTCTACATTATGGTAATTTGCTCGTCCACGTTATAATAATTTGCTCGGTAAAATGTTCCTAAAAAGAACAAAATCGAAAAATCGCTTCGAGGTGCACACCCATATGCTATAAACTAATTCTGTGGCACATTTCATGAAAATTTGTCGAATGGTCTTGGTGCTATGCGAGTCACAGACATCCAGACATCCAGATAGAGATCCAGACATTCAGCTTTATTATCAGTAATGAATATAGCTGTCAGTTAGAAGATAGCAATTCAATGGATAAAGAGACTCGTTTTTTTTTTTTTTTTTTAAATTACCAATATCGATCATGTAAACATTATTAGCTCTCTCTCATTTAGCTCTTTGTTGTTATAAAAATATATTTGAATCGTTAAGTCCGAGAAAATATTTTTAAACCTAGAACTACAAACTGTTGTGGATAAGGTACCCCCAGGTAAACTCCGTTTTCAGCACCTTTAACCAGATTGCCAGCACTTCTAGCTATTGAAATAGTATTTTTACCCTATTAACTTTGATAAAATTTAATTTGCTCTTCACCATTCTCTATGTCACAAAAGCGAAAAAAAAATCATGTATTTTTCAGCCAGATTACAGCTTACGGAACGATTTTACGAGCTAAAACCAATGGGGTATATATTTACCAAAGTTTGTAGTTTACAGGGTAAAAGAACGGATTTGTAGTTCTAGGGTTAAAACTTCAAAAAAAAAAAAAAAAAAAAAAACATGTATTTTTCAGCCAGATTACAGCTAACGGAACGATTTTACGAGCTAAAACCAATGGGGTATGTATTTACCAAGGTTTGTAGTTTACAAATTAAAAAAACGGATTTATAGTTCTAGGGTTAAAACTTAAAACTAATCAGAAGTACAATTTATTATTATATTTTCCTCAATATGTTTTATCATTTGGAAGATATTTGTTGAAGAAAATTGGTAAATATCAGCAAAATAATCAAAATTTTTAATTTTGGTATTGCTCGATAAAATTTCTAATAAGTAATGCTTTTGTGTTAATAATATCGTTACATTACATATTCATTACACTACGAAGTAAGTGTATGCAGGATAACAGAGACTATTAATCACGTTACACAAGTAGTTGAAGATCATCTGTTTGTATACTAAATTTCAATTTCCGTTTATCCCATGGTCCATACGCAAGTTATTTACAATGGAAATTTGTGTTAACAAGTCAGTCTCCAAGTAAGGGACATCATTTCCTGTGTGGATAAAAGATTAAGCATCAGTGCTTCAAGGGTACTGAAGTTTAAGAGGAAATGATTAAATTATTAAGTAGAAGAGATCAATTAGCACTTGCTCTAAGAATTCCTTCAGAGGATTAATTTTCTGTGGCGATTTATCTGGTTGGTGCTTTAACATTTTACTTTAAAGCCGAAAACTAATTTTAGAATATAGATAGAAAAATTAGTGATGCGCAACTTTGGAAAACAAGAGAATTTATTTAATTCACTAGTGGTACCCGCATGGCTTTGCCCGTAATAGAAAATTAAAAGGTCTTTTGGTTCGCCTGTATATTTGCAAATAATGTATGGTGAATTTCCTTGCCCTTGGCTTGTGCCCTTGTTACGGTTCCACGTTATGATAATTTCGTATCTAGCCAATTGGATTGTGCCCATGTTATGGTTCCACGTTATGATAATTTCGTAATTTACTCGTCCATCTTATGATATTTTTTTTTCTTGAAATTGGAATAGAAAAAGAACCACATCGAATTTTCGAACAATCGCTTCGAAGTGCACACCCCCTTGCTACATACTAACTTTGTGCCAAATTTCATGAAAATCGGCCGAACGGTCTAGGCGCTATGCGCGTCACAGACATCCTACAGACATCCAGACATCCAGACATCCTCCGGACAGAGAGACTTTCAGCTTTATTATTAGTAAAGAAGATGCAGCAAGTTTCTTAATTAAGAGAAATCCTGATACAACGAATACCAATACAACAAACTATCCGCTATAACGAGTAACTGCAAGACCTGTCTACAACGATACTGTTGGGACCTAAAAAAGCGTTATAAAGAGGTTATCGTTATAGATAGTTTGATTATTTAAGCTGACATTTTGCTGGGACCAAGGAAAATATCGTTATAGAGAGCTTTATGGTAGTAGACAATATTGTTTGTTGTGCACAGTTTTCACTACATTATTATCATTCCCGGTTTAATTGCCATCTTATTGTTTGAACTTCATTACAAAAAATAATATTTTTGGTTCTTTGAAGTTTGTAATAACTGGATTTCACAGTATAACCCAATAAATGAGACAAGGAAGTATATCCGCTTGTTCGGCTCTCATGCAATGGCAGGTATATAGCGTGTCCCCGTTTTAACTGCAATACTCTTAACAATTTTCTTAACTTTTTATTCCTAAATAAATAATACTAAGTGCAAAAATAGTCAAAATGAGATACATAGTTAAAATATTGAAGTTTAAAGCAATAAAAAAAAATGTGAAAACCTACGAAATTTAACTTTTTATACGACCCCGAATCCCTAAAGTTGCACTTAGAAAAATCACAAGCTTATAAATAATAATAACAATGAACAATAAAACAAAATTGACAATTTTAGTACCAATATTCACTGAGGTATGAAACGCTGCACATTGTGACTTTTACTACTTTTCACATCTATCTTTAGGGGGCCCTTTAGCGACTTAGTGTATTTATTTTTTTCTCAAATTGGAAGAACGCTCTCAGAATGTTTCTACGTTATATTTTCTACACTATACTATTAGTGTGTAATATTTTTTTTGAGCAATCACGATTGCTTATTGCTTTCACTTGACTGTTTTGATGTGCTATCATTTTATTTTCCCACCAGCACGCTCTGCAGCATCACCGTCGACCGGCTCCACACGATGCTGCTCCTATAGCGAAAAGCGTCTCCAGGTTGCGTCAATATCCCACACTGACACGTATACCTATACATACACGCACCTACACACACATACACACACATACATATACCTACACACACACACAAACACATACACACATACCTACACACAACTACCCTTACAAACACATACACACACACCTACACACAACTACCCTCACAAACACATACACACACTCAAACACATACATGCATATACTGACACCTACACATACACACACAGCTACACACAACTATCCACACACTAATGCCTGCACACAGACACAAACACATATGCCTACACACATACACATTCCTCCTCTACACACACAAACACTCATACACACAACTGCCCAGACACTCATACCTGCACGCAGACACAAACACACATGCCTACACAAATACACATACCCCCCTACCCACAAACACAAACCCCCCCCCCCCCCCACACACACCTATATACCCACACTCGTGATGGCGAAAAACATAATTTGAATTCAAGATGTCAAAATTCAAATTAAGTTTTCTTTTTTTTATTTTACAACAACAATGAAGGTGATACACTGAGGCTGTCAGTCGCAAAGTCATGTAAGTGGACATTTTCAAATTTTGAGTAAAACACGTTTAAAAATAATGTCCTAGGTAAGCTTTCATTAATGTTTTTTCTAAATCATGCTGTATAACAGAACTTAACGAGGGTTCTAGTTCTATTTCTTGCTCCAAGACAAAGGATAGGTTCACCTATCATTTCTACTGGTTAACTTTTATTTTTTGAGCAATCATATTGCTTATTGTTCTCATTTGACTGTTTTGAATTCCTATGATTTTATTTTCCCCCTGCCACCCTCTGCAGCATCACCGTCGACCGGCTCCTCACGATGATGCTTCTATAGCGAAAACCGTCTCCAGGTTGCATCCATATCCTACCCACACGCGTATAAATTCACAACCACACACACACACACACACACACACATGCACACACACATACACAAACACATGCACACACAACTACCACATTCATGCCTGCACACAAACGCATATACCTACACACACATACACATATCCTTCCCATCCACACACAAACACTCATACACACACTCATGCCCGCACACAGACACAAACACACATAACTACACTCACATACACATACCCCCATACACAAACACACACGCCTACATACACACACACTCGTGATTGCGAAAAACATAATTTGAATTCAAAATCACAAAATTCAAATAAATTTTTCTTCTTTTTTTATTTTGCCACGTTCATCTAATTGTATCTTACTACCTCATTTGTTTTATTTTATGGCTTCAAAATTTACCATTATGTGTGTTCTTCTGGTACATCGATATATGATAATTTTATTTTCAACACGGTCCCTCTGAATTTGGAACTTGAATATCTCCTTAAACTTAGGTTGTAATTTTTTCGATTTTTAAATATATATATATATATATATATATATTTTTTTTTTTTGCGTAAGATTCCCCAAAATGTAACTTTAAAGATCTGGTAGCCATATAAAAGTCAAATTTCATACTTTTTTAGTTTTTTTTTTCCGTTTCAAGCTTTTAAATCTTTGCTCTGCATTATTGTTCGAACGTTTTTGCTGTTGAAAGCATGTATCTAATACTAAAGATTGCAAAAATGGTCAATCCATTAAGAAATGCAGAAAATGGATGGCAGGGTGTCACCCTCCGACTCCCTCCCCCCCTAAACGTTTACCTATGACAAATATTGCCGACCTCTCTTTTGTGTAGGAAATACATTTTTAATTTGAATTTTTGAACGCAAAACCAATTTCGGACTAAAAAGTTTGACATTAAAATATGTGGCGTCTATTTTAGAATCTAGTGAAATGTAACGCAAAGGAAATTAATGGATTTGTTCATCGCCAATTACAGCTAAACTATTTATAAATCATTTTGCTAATAAGCCTTTCGGCTTGAATTAATGAAAGCAATTAATTAATAATATTATTTTTTTAAATCTCAATGTAAGATTTTGGGAGTGACTTTTTCCAAACGAAATCCAATTTCTAAAAGCATAACAATTGTTCCATGACATAAAAAACAACACTTGCTGATATTTAGAAAAATACTTTGTTTCGAAGTTACAGCAATGATATGCAATTTTAGTTTTGTTTTTTATCTTTTTATATTCCTCTAACCTCGTTTATTTCCCTTTTTGTATAACTCTTTTTACATTTATTTAAACCTTTTTTAAAATTTCAGTAGTATTTATTTATTTATTATTATTGTTTTTAATTTTCAAATAAGAGCCAATTTGTAAAACACTACCACACCAGCCATAGAATAAAACAATCATATCATCCTATGATTTTTTTCAAAGTAACAATAGACTTGCAAAGAAAATCGGTCCTTTTTAAGCGAAAGTACTCCTTAGAGGAAACTTTGTATACATGGACCAATAATCTACCACATTATCCTCCAAAAAGGACACACATATTTATACCTTAAATTGCCATTTTGCAAGCCGAACGATCGCATCCTGTAATCCTTGCCCATTCAGCAAAAAACGTCTAAGAATATTACTCATTTTGTCATAATATAAATCCCATAAAAGAATGAAAATCTCTATGTGGGGACTTTTTCTTTCATTTAGGCTGGAAGAAAACTGCTCTACGTGATGTTGTTAAATGAAGTGGTATTGCAACTTTAATCCTCCGCTGAGAATGGTTGATAACCACAGCCACAAAGCAGCGCTTTTGTCCCTCGAGTTTTCCATTAAAGGTATGGGCGAAGAGACCATTAAATCAATGGAGTATATAAAGCCGTTTTGTCTTTTCTATGCCTGTCTTTATCATTTATTTATGTTAGGAATATCTCGGAGATTTTTCTTTTGAAAGTCCTAGGTAGCTGAGCAAACGACAAAACAATAGTCGGAGCGAAGAGAGTTTTTTGTTTCTTAAGAGAGTTCCTTCAAACATCTGGAATTAATTTTTCTCTGAAGCAGAATGCCAATATATGGAATCCGTTTGCATGTTTTTTTTATTACTTCCTTTTACAAAAAAGGGAAGTATTGTATTCGCGAAAAAATTTTACTCAAAAATCGACCTTAATTTCCATTTTGCTCACTCCCGAATGAATGTTGAATTTTTTTTTTCGACTCAACCACACGTGGATAAGTGCCTAAGAACGTATAGACACGCGAAATATCCATTTTGACGATTCCCGAGTTAGTTACAACGAGTTTTCTCGTGACGTCTGTATGTACGTATGTGTACGCGCACATGTGCGTATGTGCGTGTGTGCGTATGTATGTCGCATAACTCAAGAACTGTATGTCCTTGAAAGTTGAAATTTGGTGCGTAGACTTCTAGTGGGGTCTAGTTGTGCACCTTCCCTTTTGGTTGCATTCGGGTGCTTTTATGTGCACCCGAGTTTTGTCGAGACTTGGCGACCAATTTGGGTTTTTTTTCCCTTAAATCTGGTTTCAATTTGGCCACTGTTGGGATATTTAGAGAGTAAACTATTGAATCACATTAAAATTACCAATGATAGAAAAATGACATAAAATTGGAGTAGAAAAAGGTCACGTGAGGCACACATCAACTCGCTTTTATTCCATTTGACACATAATTAATTTTTATTTATTTCCCATGGACGGATTTTAAAAATATTTTTGTTATTACGTCCTTCTTTAGTTTTTATCGAATAAAATTTTTTACATATTTAATTTTATTACACACTAGAAAATCGCTCGTCAAAGTATGAGTGGTTAAAATTGCTTCTACATTTGAACGAAACAATTACCTATTTGGTGATATTTTAAAATTTTGAAACTTTAACCCTAACTCAGTGGATTAAGCCTAAACTCAAGGAGGTAGCGTTCATTGTTAAACACTTTTTCGTTTCTTCCTTTCCCTAAAATGAGTCTTACCAGTAAAACAGTTAGGTTACCCGATTCCGTTTAGCCTTGTCAAAATAAAGCATTTCCTTGTATGTCAAACATTACCAAAAAATATTTTCAAATTATCATGCCGTGGAACGAGTTTCATTGTTGGTGATGTCAGGAGCGTTACTCCATCATTAGCTATCATACATATGAGGATAGTTAAAAAAAATAAAGATATTTTTTCTGTGTCGAGTTTTATTTATTTATTCATTTATTACTACTTTCATGAGTGGTACTTTTTGCATCGAAAAGATTGATTTTCGTAGCAACAATAAATGTGTCATGTGTATATCTGAATAAATAAATAACTACATACATACACATTGTGTAATTAAATTAATGAATCTATTTTTAAAGTACAATATAGAAATTTTGTTGCAACAATTCATTCGATTTGCTCTAACTCTAATTCTATAAGAGATTGACTGAAAGAAAAAGAAATAAAAAATATATTTAACTCGCTTGAGACAAGGAAGCAATCCCCCCCTTTTTCTTCATCAAATCTAAACTTATTGCTGCTGAAAAAAAATCATACAATGCTTATCATTATGGAAAGATACAAAATTCCTTGTACTTGGATCAATTGGTCCAAGAAAATTGGTTTCACGTTACTGATCCTACGGATTTTTTAAAAAACAAACGTAATTTTTATGGAGCTAAAACAAAATTAAAAGACGCATAATAAATTAAAACCAGAAATAAGAAAACTCATTTACAGGAGTCAATGATATACCACCTAAAATTCCCCTTATGATGCTGGGGGGAAAATAATGTACTCAACTGGTTGTAATTTCTTTAAATTGGCATTCCAATAGCTGTTTTTTAGAATATGCTGTGGTATTATTGCTCTTGTTTTGCACTAAATTTGCTCCCGATTAAGGACTTACTACTGATTAAGACGCTCTTTTTCTAGAATCAGTAGCACTGCAATAAATATATTTAATGTATTATATTTCTTCAACAACAACCGTCCAACATATTTCGTGTTTTTACTTCCTTTTTTTTAAAAAAAAAAAATTGTATTCGCGAAAAAAAATTCACTCAAAAATCGGCCTTAGTTTCCATCTTGCTCACCCCCGAATGAATGTTAATTTTTTAACCCGACCACACGTGGATATATGCCTAGGAACGACCAGATACCCGAAATATCCATTTTGATCATCCCCGAGTTAATTAAAACGAGTTTTCTCATGACGTCTGTATATACGTATGTATGTGCGTATGTGTGTATGTATGTCGCATAACTCAAGAACGGAATGTCCTAGAAAGTTGAAATTTGGTACTTTGACTCCTAGTGGGGTCTAGTTTTGCACCTCCTTTTTTGGTTGCGTTCGGATGCTCGAAAGGGGATCTTTCGTCAATTTTTGAGGGAAAATCACTGTTAATTTCGATGCAAGCTCAAGTGGTGTTACAATTTGGCGGACATTTGGCGATATATCGTCTTTTGGTCGCTTTTGTCGCGAACTTGGCGACAAATTTGGCGATTTTTTTAAAATCTGGTTTCAATTTGGCCACTGTTGGTGATATTTAGAGAGTAAACTTTTGAATCACATTAAAATTGCAAATAATGGAGAAATAACATTAAATTGGTGCAAAAGGAAGTCATGTGATGCACACATCAGCTCTTTTTAATGTTAAGAATATTCCTATGTTTTCCCTATAAATTCGTATAATCTAGTTACAACCATGATATTTGTGATGCGTTTTAATATTGTAACGTAATTTAACAAATATCAATGTAATAGAAAAATGCTGAAATATTTTTTTTGCGAACATTCAGAAAGTCTTTTCACTAAAAGATGCTTTCTGACAATGTGGGGAAGGTTTGAACTTGCTTCCGCCTATTTTCAACCCACCTAGCTAAACATTGAGCAATTTTGTTAACGATAAGTGCCCGTATATGCATAAATTAACTTGTTTTTGGCAAAAAATCTCGATTAAAATTTGCGATTTCAGTTTTAAAATGCATCAATACTTGTCATTTTCTTACACGATGTCTTAATAATCCTCTTTTAAAAACCTTTTCTTCTTTTATCATTAGACTTACCATGCGTCCGCAGTCAACTTAGTATAAGTGTAGGCTTGCCAGAAGTCCCGGTTTGACCAGGATAGTTCAAGTTTTCAAACAAAATCCCGGTGTCCCGGTCGGTTTACTTCATGTCCCAGAAAAAGATAAATTTGCTTACAAATGACCAAAAAGGTCTGAAAATAATTAATTGTGAAGAAATATTTAGAATAATTACTTTATCAAGTGTAACATTGACTTGTAAAATTAATATTAAATTAGATTGTGAGGATATTTACACGATTAAAACCAAAAACGACCATCTAAAAAAGTGCTATAGAAGGAAAATAATATATAAATAGTGTTCAGTTTTTTATTCCTCATTCAAAGCGTTTTTTATTACTAAAATAAATTATAAATATTTACAGCTTGGAAGTGAAACGGTTTTATCTGCTTAACGTCATTTTTTATAACTCTTGTTTTAGGTTCATAACTACTGTCTGACCATCGATTATATGGAAAGTCAAATATCCGCTTTATAGGCGGAAATGGGAGCATCTATTAGTTTATAGGGGTGTTAATTGGTTTCTTACAGATGTGTACTTTTGCCTCTCTATTATTTAGCCAGTTTTGTAAAAATAAATATTTGCTCACAGCATTATTTTTTTAATTTAAAGTAAATTAGATTTATATTCTCACTACAAAAATTAATTGATTTATTTGTTCAGAACATAGTTTTGAGCTTACCATTTTGCTTTTACATTCCCGAACAAAATGAAAACATTTTATTTCCTTTTTGTTGTTTCCATAGCAACTATTTGTGTTTTCCCTCATTTTATTTTAGAGAATACAATAAATGAGTAAGGCATTAGAGACATTATAAAATCCGTGTATCAATATCCCATCGCTATTTTCCCTCCTCCTCTGCTAGATTCATTCAGATGGAATCGTCTTCACTTGGCCGATTGCCAAATTACATGCAATCCATGGTCAAACAGTAATAACCATGTATTCGAAGCATTGAGAATAAACGCTCCAAAAATCAGCCAGGGGTATGTACTCATTTGAATACTATCGACGGGGGGGGGGGGGGGGCGAGATTATGTTGTCTCGGTTGAACATTTCAAAAATCTGGAAATCTCATATAAGTGTTTGTCTTCAGCTTATACAGGTTTTTATCTTTTTTTTATTATTATTATTACCTATTTTACAATTTGTGTTTATTATGGGAAAATTGGCAAGATCTGTGCACTTAACTTTACAGAACGGTAACACCATACCTATAAATACGACTTGATGATTTTTTTTCCCGATGATGCATGTTTCAATCTGGATTAATTTTCAACTTTTTTTCTCACTTTTTTTTAAAAAAGTAAATTGCTTACTCAGAATTTAAACTCTGAAAACATACGTTATTGTTTAGTTTTCCTTTTAAAATTGATTATTCGAAACACTATACTTTTAAACTGCAACAAGCTAAGCTGTAAATATATACTACTTGCCTTTATAAAAGTTTTTTCTGCCTTTTAAAGTAAATACCATTTTCATTAAATTACAAGTAAATAGCTTCAAAAAGGATCTCATAACGCTACTTTCTTCACTAATGGAAGCTTTCGGAAGAATTCCTGCAGTTTCGGTACATAAAATCTGCGAACATGGAAAAAATAGGCGTTTGTTCATTAAAAAAAAAAAAGAAAAAAAAAATGTGTGATGAATTATTATTATTATTCATTATTATTTTTTGAAGAATATATAACACAAACATCAAAGTTGAAAGCAAAATTCTGTAAGCATTAAGTATGTATTTTAGACTACAATGTGCACGCACGAAGTAGATACAAGTTTTAAAAAGATATCCTGCCTTATAATTTGTTTGTTTTTTTTTTTTTTTTTTTTTTTTTTTAATATTTTTGGTGGGAAAATAAAAGTCCAAAAAAAGAAAAAGGAAAAAAGAAAAAAATGTTCATGAGATTTTAAAAACAAATTTTCGTTTTCAGTTTAATTTTCTTAAAATTTCATTAACGTGTTCGCAAAAAAAAAACAAGATTTATTATTATTTGCACTATTTATTGCTAAAATACATTTATAAATTTCAATGCATGGAAGCGTAATGCTTCTTAATTAATTTATTTCCCTATATATATTAGTTAAACTTTAGATACAAGCACTTAATTAAGAACAAGCTGTTTGTTTTACAAAATACTATTAGCACAATTTAATCCTGCAGAAAGAACTCCTTAAATCTTCCGATTTGTAAATCCGAAAATAATTTCTTTGCAAATCAATACTATGCGAGGAAGGACTATCACCGTTTATCAAAATGGTTGTTGCATTTGGAAGTATCTATCATCGTATGAAATGGTGAGATTGTTTATTGGGAAAATTAAAAGACGTTATATTCCTTGATACAATTCCGTGTATTCCCATCCCCTAAGTAATCTTAATACTAAGTGCTTAGGGCAGAAATATGTAATTGCAAGTGAATAGAAATTTAAAACGGCAAGTAGTTACTCGCAGTAAAAAAATAGCAAAATAATTGATAAAAAAATGTACTTTAAAAAAAATACTATCTTTCGATAAAACTTAGCAGAAATGTACTTGCACGGGAATAATTATAACTCAATACTATACATTAAAAATAAATATTTAGCTTCTGAACGAAACTAATTATTCTTGCGTTTCTTGTTTTTACTTCCTTTTACAAAAAAGGAAATATTGTATTCGCGAAAAAAAATTCTCTTAAAAATCGACCTTAATTTCCATTTTATTCACCCCCGAATTGATTTTGAGTATTTTTTTCGACTCGATCACACGTGGATAAAGGCCTAAAAACGTATAGACACGCGAAATATCGATTTTCACGATTCCCGAGTTAATTACAAAGAGATTTCTCGTGACATCTGTATGTACGTATGTATGTGCGTATGTGTGTATGTATGTCGCATAAATCAAGAACGGTATGTCCTAGAAAGCTGAAATTTGGTACGTAGATTCCTAGTGAGAACTAGTTGTGCACCTCCCCTTTTGGTTGCAGTCGGGTGTTTCTAAAAAGGTCTTTTGCCCTTTTTAGAGGGGAAATCATTGTTAATTTCGATGCAAACTCAAGTGGTGTTATAATTTGGCGGACACTTGGCGATATATCGCCAGTGTTTTTTTCCCCCAAGTTTTGTCGCCAACTTGGCAACAAAGTTCACATTTTTTTTAAATCTGATTTCAATTAGGCCACTTTTGGAGATATTTAGAGAGTAAACCATTGAATCACATTAAAATCGCTAGTAGGGTAGGGCGGGGCTAGTTGAGCATAGGGGTAAGTTGGGCAATCGAAATATCTCCGAAACTATACACCGGACGCTAACACGTCAAATGAAAGAAAGGCGAGGGCGCGGGAGGGGAACACATTACGCGACCGCTCGTGGCGAATTTACGATGGAGTAAGGCACGCGTGCGCTTTGTTTATTTTGCGAAAGAAAAGTAAAAAAATCTTGTCTGTCTATATTTCTTCTGTACAGGTTAAATGTTATTCATTTTCAATCAAGTAAGTGTTAAAGTTTCATTAATTTTATGTATTTTCTATATCTATTATGGATTTTGTTTAAACTAATACAGTTTTTTCATAACCTCATTTTAAATTCAAATACTCGGGTCGGGGTATGTTGAGCAACTGTTGCTCAACTTACACCGTGATTTAAAATGATTGTGACTTTTATTTTTCTCTCGAGAAAAGCTGCAATTCTCACAGATACACCCGAGAAGAACGCGTTGCAAGAAGAACAGAGTAAATCTAGTAAAAAAGTTAAGAAGCAAAAGAAGAAAATTGAAACCAAAAAAAGAAGTGTTAGTAAAAAAATACTTCAGTCTAGTGATGAAAGTGACAAAGATGAATGTATCTGCCTGGTTTGTAGCGAATTCTGGTCTGACAGCAAACCAGGAGAGAAGTGGATCCAATGCAAAGATTGTAAAGAGTGGGCACATAAAAAATGTGTCCAAGTTACTGGCCTTCATTTCATTTGCATCAATTGCAATTCCGATGACGATGATGATCAGTTTTAGTCATTATGGATATTTTTTCTTAATTTAATCTTTATTGAAATTGAAAAAATCTGATTTTAAGTGGAAAGGCTGAATTTATTCCAAAAAAATAATCTTTAAATATGTTGCGTTTTTGTTGATTCTATTTTTATGTTTAATATCTAGAAGAATATTATGTCTTGTCTTATTTTTTAACTTAGAATTAATAAAGTAACGGTTGATTATCAAATACAATTTTTATTTCATGTCTCGAAACCTTAGTTAGACTAGAATCTCTAACTGCTCAAT
This sequence comes from Uloborus diversus, assembly GCF_026930045.1. NCBI lineage: Eukaryota > Metazoa > Arthropoda > Arachnida > Araneae > Uloboridae > Uloborus > Uloborus diversus. Next base: position 12,393,806 of record NC_072735.1, read on the forward strand.
TTGCCCCATACCCTTGCTCAACTTACCTCACCTATGGGGTAAGTTGAGCCTACTTGACTTTCTTCGTTTATACAGCTGTAACTTTTGAACTTGATCAGTCAGAAATAAATTACTATGGGCTTTTTTGTAGAAGAATAAATAAGGAATCCATCGGTATGCCATACAAGCTGTTGAGACTTATTGTGGAGGAGCTATAACCACTTGAAGAAAAAATTGCTCAACTAGCCCCGCCCTACCCTAATGGGGAAATGACATTGAATTGGAGTAAAAGGAAGTCATGTGATGCACACATCAGCTTTTTTTTTTCTAAGTTACTGTACCGACTGATAGCTGATCGTAACATTTTATTGTTGAATGTTACTTAAAACTTTTAAAATTAAAAAAAAAATATAAATGCAAGAGTTGTCCTACTCAGAGTTGAATTAGACATTGTACTAGCCACCAATCCAAAATTCAGCACCTCTATCGCAGTAACCGGTATAGTTCACTAAGCAAAGTACTGAACATTAACGTCCATTAACGCAATAAACTACACAAGCATGCATTATCCAGTCACCCTCTATAATGAACAATCAACACCCTCATAATCGAACACTTTTGTTCAGTCTCAAGAGTGTTCAGAATAGAGAGTGTTCACTGTATATGTAATAATACAGTAGAGTATCATCTTAATTTTAACAATAGCATGTTTTTTTTTTTTTTTTTTTAATAATAATTTTAAAGAGGTTGATGGTTTTTAAAATACACTGCCAGCTCAGTTATTCCATCCGATGACTGCAGTTTCGTGCTTTTTAGCACTCATCAGCCCGGAATAGGAATCACATGAGCATGGAGGCGAAAAATCTCCTAAGGTAGCCAAGAGAGCCAAACAAACTGGTAGCTAATGCAGAATTAGCAAGCCAGATGAGCGACCGCAGCAATGGTGCGGTTCAACTCAAAAATTGATGGCAAAGCTAAGGTATTTTGTAGTAAGTTACCGCCCTAAAGCCAGGGCTAAGGCAGAAATACTTAAAATACACCGCCAGCTCAGTTATTCCATCCGAGCTGAGCTGGCGGTGTATTTTAAGTATTTCTGCCTTAGACCTGGCTTTAGGGCGGTAACTTACTACAAAATAGGTTGATGGTTATTTTAATCTACCAGCCAAGTCTGCAGTAACACCAATCATTTTGTGTAAAATACTAAAAAGAATGAAACATTGCAAGCCTTTTTGTTTTTCTTACTTCTATTTTCCTTCTAAAATAGATTTAAGTCATCTCAACAGAATACATCAGGTACAGTTATTTTAAAAAGCGCAAAAAAATCTCTTCGCATTAAATGAGTCTGAGCTGAACTATAAAAATATACTTTAACTAGAATTATGTAGCAAAAGGTTTACCGTACGGTTTATTTTTTGAAGTTTTAAAATTTGTTCCTGCATAAAGTAGTTAGAAGACGCATTTTATAAAGAGATACATTCTGTTTATGTTACCTTGGTCAACGTAATAACCATCAAATATATATTATACTAGTTATAGTTTAGAAATCCCATTTTCGTAAGCTACAGGCAAAAAAAAAAAATGCACGTTTTCATTGCTTTAATGTCATAAAGTGTTTAGAAAATTTCTCGGGTGTCTAGACAAAAACTGTTTTGTTACTTCTGAAACACAAGATGAAATATTTTATCACAACTCGATATAATGCTGAAGTCATTTCTGTAATATTTAGAACACCTGTGATTCTGGTGATATTACCTTTAATAAAAGTATTTTTGATTAGCTGGTCAAAATGAAATGTCTACTCATTTTTGGTTTTTATCTAAACGTAGCCTTCGATGGATTCCATCCATACACTGTTAAAACTACAGGATGCATTCGGCACCTTTCAGGGAAGAAACGCTTGATCACCAGCGGCTCCCAATACGGAGCCGAAATGGCACCTCTAAATAGGGGGAAAAACAGGCACCTTTTAAATAATAGACAGCCGGAGTGAAAAAAAGGAACCTTCGGAGAGAGAAATGGCACCTTACCATAGATCCTCCTCCCCCTCCCAGGTATTGTGTGCGTTTTTGAATACAGTTGTGTATTTTTTTTTTTTTTTTTTTTTGAGCAATCACGATTGCTTATTGTTCTCATTTGACCATTTTTGGTGTCCGTGCCTTTTTCAACTTGGACCAGAAGCCTATTCAGCACCACCGCCCACCGTCCTCTGCTGGCGGCGCGGCGCGGCTGCTCCGGTTTTGAGCTACTCGCTTCTCCTGGTAGGAGGCGTCCATGTCCTACACACACGCACGTTCACACACATACACACACACGACTTCACACACATACCCTCACACACGCCAATGTGCATACACACAGGTCTACGCACACACACAACTATGCACACGTAACCGCCCAAGAGGAGAGGCAGGCTTGGGGGGGGGGGGACAGGAGCCGCTTCTAGAAACAATAACTCCAATGAGTAGGGTCCTGTCTCAGTTCGTGATTGCGAAAAACATAATTTGAATTCAAACTTTCAGAATTCAAATTATTTTTTTTTTCTTTTTTTTTTTCAGTTTTGTTTTGATTTATGATATTCTACGTTTTGGGCATTTTTCACCTTGAACTCAGAACTGGAAATGATTAAAACATGTAATTACAGCATTTGATCATATTTCAGAGTTTTCAACACAGTTAAGAAGTGCTCATTGCTTTAATTCATCTGATCGTGCTCTAACTCAGTGTTTCTCAACCTCTTTTGACCCACGGGCGCGGTAAAACAAAATGAAAAACTTTGCGGACCAGTGAAATCTTTATCGTTTTCTTAAAACTGCATAAAATAAATAACATTAATAGTAATAACTCTGAGGCCGTTAAAAACATGTGAAAAAATTCAGAGTTCTGATGAGGGTTTTTTTTTTTTTTTTTTTTTTTTTGCACATTTGACACAACGAAATCTAAAGAAGTATTTAGATGAAGCAGCGCTGATGATTTTAGGTATTAAAAAATCCACTTATCGCAGCGAGCTTATTTTTTTTAAAACACAAAGTATTAATTTCACGTAATTATCACGTAAAAACGTTCGTTTTTTTACAACTAAATGATAATATCAGTAGTAATGTCGCTTATCATTTCACAAACGTTGAAGGAAGGCGAGAACGGCATGATAATAATGACGCATTTCGAAACATTTCTATCATAACTTTACTTAAAATTCGTTGGTAAAAGTTTATGCTTTATTTTTCAGATGATACTTGGTGGTCTCAGAATATAATACATATATGTCTAGCAAGATAACACATCGAAGCCCTAAGGACAAATAACACTATTTTCATAACACATAGAAAACATAAACCGTCTTTTCACTTGATGTTTTCAAGGCACAATAAAAGGTTCCTTGGCTACTTTTGTGCCACACATTTATTAGACAAAAGTATTATGTAGATCGTAAAATCTTACTGCATAGCGAAGACTCGTTCCTTCCCACGCAATCAAATTTTGTTTTTATAGGCACTTTTTACTGCATAGTAGCCTATATTTCCGAAATCATGATCACGGAGAAGTTGTTTTGGTAAATTTTATTGGGGGATCTATTGCTATTTCCTTCACTGGAGGAAAATAATTTTGATGAACTATGCATTCCTTAGACGAAATCCAGGTTTTGTAGTGCTTTTATGCTCATCTGCAAAGAGTATTTTACTCATTCCGTGTTTAGTGTTGCCACTAAGCTTTGACTTCGTTAAGTTTAAGATATTTTATTTAAGATTTTTTATCGGTGTTTTGACTTTTTGGTATTAATACTGAACGTTGTTTGTGCTGTAAAACCATCGAGTAGTAAATAAAGAATAGTTACGATATTTTTTCAAAATATTTTACACTTTCTACAAATTTCTAAAAAGTACATCCCGTTGGTTTTTATATTGTTGATGCTTTATTGATTGATGGGAAACATATGATGTATGGGGAACATATTCATTATTTTTATAATGGGATAAAATTTTACCTAATGAACAACTACAGTATAAAAACAATACCTTTTTATGAAATTCAGTACATTTGCTTATTTACAAAAAATCTTAACTGAATTCTTAAATAGCATTTTTCTATTGTAAATAATAATAATAATAATAATGTTTTCTTTTTTTTTGGTTGTACAGTTGACAAAACGAAATCTAAAGTTGTGTTTCGATGAAGCAGCGCTGTTGATTTTAGGTATTAAAAACATTCACTTATCACAGTGAGCTTAATTTTTTTTAAACACAAAGTATTATTTTCCAATCACGTAAATAAGTTCGTTTTTTTTTTTTTTTTTTTAACTAAATGCTAATACTAAATGCTAGCTAAATGCTAATATCAGTAGTAATGTCGCTTATCATTTTACAAACCTTGAAGGAAGGCAAGAACGGCATGATAATAATAATGGATTTCAAAACATTCCTATCATAACTTTAATTAAAATTTGGCGGTAAAAGTTTATACTTAACTTTTTAGATGATACTTGGTGGTCTCAGAATATAATGCATATATGACTAACAAGATAACACATCGAAGCCCTAAGGACAAATAACACTATTTTCATAACACATAGAAAACATGAACCGTCTTTTACTTGATGTTTTCAAGGCACAATAAAAGGTTCCTCGGCCACTTTTGTGCCACACATTTATTAGACAAAAGTATTATGAAGATCGTAAAATCTTACTGCATAGCGAAGACTGGTTTCTTCCCACGCAATCAAATTTTGTTTTTTTAGGCACTTTTTACTGCATAGTGGCCTATATTTCCGAAATCAGGATCACGGGGAAGTTGTTTTGGTAAATTTTATTGGGGGATCTATTGCTTCACTGGAGGAAAATAATTTTGATGAACTATGCATTCCTTAGATAAAATCCAGGTTTTGTAGTGTTTTTATACTCATCTGCAAAGAGTATTTTACTCATTCCGAGTTTAGTGTTGCCACTAAGCTTTAACTTCGTTAAGTTTAAGATATTTATTTAAGATTTTTATCGGTGTTTTGACTTTTTGGTATTAATACTGAACGTTGGTTGTGCTGTAAAACTATCGAATCTATACATATAATAAAATAAGATGTTTGTGTGTGTGTGTGTGGCGCGCATCCCGGGAAAACGGTAAGGCCTAGAAAGATGAAATTTGGTATACAGGTGTAGTTTTTGCTGAAGTTGTGCACCTCGGGCTTCGATTTTTGATATTTTAATTAGAAAAAAAGTTATTTAATGTTTTATGTGATTTTTAGCACTTTTTAGTACTTTTAACCTCACAGACCCCGAACCAATCGCGCCAGACAAATATTTTTTGTACTATAGTGTAGGAAATTTAATTTTAAATATGATGAACGAAAACATTTTGAAGATAGAGCAATTTTTGTATTTTTTATGAATTTTTGAAAAAATCTTTAATTTGCATGTTTTTCTGGGTTTTATTTTTTTCTAATATCATCCTGCGAGAAGTATCAAAGCCTCATTTCTGAAATTTAAGTTGGTAATAGTAAAAACATTTCGCCCTCTTCAAAAGAAAAAAGTTCTTAAAAATACGCAATAGTTTTTTTTTTACAATTTTTTTAATGCTGAACACATCATGTCCTTTCACGCATCAGTCGAAAAAAGCGTTCTTCAATCTTTTATGCCTGTGACGTCACTACTTGGGTTTCGATTCGATATTTACGATGGAATCTTAATCGCAAGCAATGTTAATCTTTTTTTTTTACTATATAGCTTACTTCTACATTTTCTGACGTGATGACCACGTGTTTTTTCGGCAGCGCTTGCTTTTTTTCTTTCCTTTTTTTATTTTGTTTTATTTAGGGATTGCATTTATTTCTTTTTCCATCCCCCCCCCCAAGCTGGACCTTTCGCTGTATCTATATTACGTTACATTTCATAGTTGTGCGCATTAATTCAATAAAAACAGCGAGATTTTTTTTATCTTTGTCAAACGCTACTTTTTGCACACTACGGGGAATTTGAGCTTTTTTTTTTTTTTTTTTTGCTCTACTTAAATAAAAAGAAGCGGTTTTTTGAGTGTTCTTTGTTTTTATTAGGAAATGGGTGAGGAGGTCAAAATAAATAGAGATGGATAAGAAAATGTAGAGATAGATTGTAAAGGTAGATAGCCGCCGAAAGCGGCAATCTTGGCGTAAAAATGTGAATGGCACAAAAAAAAAAAGAGATGGATTGATTAATACTGCTGCCAAATTTATTTAAACAGCCGCCGAAGGCGGCAAACTTGAAGTAAAAAGGTAAATGACAAGTTAGCCTAACAGCCGCCGTAGGTGGCTGCTTGCACATTGGATGTCAATGCCCCCCTCCCTCCCCCACATACACCATGACTTTGAAAAAACAATGCTTTCACATAAAAGTGGAAGTGCATTTTGTTATTTTTCGACCAAATTTGCATGAAGAGTACGTAGTTTGTGTCTCCCCTCCCCCTCCTTTAAAAATATTCCAAACGACGAAACTGGAGACATATCTAGAAAATATTTTATTCAAATTATTAATGATATAGATAGATATAGATTGATTGACACCGCCACGAAATTTATTTAAGCAGCCGCCGAAGGCGGCACACCTGGCGTAAAAAGGCGGACCAGCTGGTCGCCGCAGGCGGCTAGTAGTAAATAAAGAATAGTTACGATACTCTTGCTAAATATTTTACACTTTCTACAAATTTCTAAAAAGTACACCCCGTTGGTTTTAATTTTGTTGATGCTTTATTTATCCTTTTACGACATTTAGTTGATCTCATAATTTTTTTCAATGGTGTTAATTGTTATGCTAGCTTTATATCATTTTTACAAGACAATCATCTACGTACAGTCGGCTCCCGTCGACTTACGCGAAAAGGCCATAACGCGAATTTTTCACCAGTAACGAATTTTGTAGCTAAAGCGAATTCCTCGTCGACAACACGAATTCTTTTGGAAGGAAGTATCGACTTTGTTATTGTTCACTAAATATTGATTTCGTGAAACGTTATTACATCTCTTTAGCATCACTGACAGCGAAAGTTCTCTCACCAAGCTAGTCTACGCATCGCGTTGTTAGTGCACCAAATACCCACTCAGCATCTTTCATTTATTTTATTTTTTTTCATTCTAATTGTTAAAGATGGTGAAATACAATGACACCTTGGTGCGCTGTTTCATCCAAAGTTTGAAGATGGGGAAAAAAATAAAGATTCTGCAAAAGAAAAAAAAAGGTCAAGATTCTCGATATGCTTGAACAACTACAAAACGTCGACGGTAGCACGACAATAAACATGCATGAAACTTCCATACGTACAATTAATTAAAAGTCAAAACAAAAAGATATCCGTAAAAATTCAGAACTTAGTTTCAACATTTAAGCTTGCAGAGTACTGTCTAAGCAATGCAAATATGTATTATGAAAATTGAAGCTGCTCCTGAACTGTTGATTAAAAAGATCACGAAAAGAGGCTGTTGCATAAATAGAAACGTTATAAAAGAAAAGGCGAAGCGAATGTATTTAAAAATGTATTAAAAAAGAATTACGATCTGATCATGGAGCATAAATCATCACCATCTTTTTTTTTTCAGTTCATGAATATTATTATTGTATCTACTGTACAGTACTATTATAGTGCAGCTTATATTAGTACTACATGATGTGCGGGCTGTGTTGTTTTATTTTATGTCTCCACCCCCCATTGATCATTCATTTTGTGCATCTTTAAGTATTTTATGTTGAATTAAACGGGTTTTTTATTTTTTAAAAACAGTAAAAGTTCAGCTCTAAGTAAGAAACTGTAATGTATAGTTGAGAAATGCTTTAAAGCAGTTTATGGGGCGTTTAACAGTGTCTAAAAGAATTTGGTATGTTGCTAAAAAAAACGTATACGTACATTTTTCTACAACGCGAAATTTCGACTTACGCGAGGAGTCTTGGAACGCATCCCTCGCGTAAGTCGGGACTCGACTGTACTTGTATTCAATTTGTCGAAAGGTTAACAATCCAACAGTACTTAATAACACAAAATCTATTGTTGTTAAAACAACAATAATGTAACTCAAAACTTTTAATTCAGCCGATGCTATGCCTAAGTCAGTGACTTACCATCGTTTTCAAAAAAAAAAAAAAAAAAAAAAATGTCATGCAAAGAAATGTCCGATAATTTTCTTTGCGTATTTGAAGAATATTTAAACTAGAGATACACGAATGGTGTATTCCTCGGTAATGGTGTTTTCTACAGAAGTCCATATTTATGTTAAAATTACATTCAATTTCAACATTTTTATGAAAACACCTTTTTTTCCACATATTTTCAACTAATATTAACATTTTGTTTTGCACGACCTATTTCGTTTCATGTGCCCTATTTGCTCTAGCTGTTGCTAAACAATTGAATCGAGAAAAACCCATCACAAAATGTTAAAACGTGTATTGATATCTTTGCATATAATTTAAAAATTACTTAGATTATGCAAAGTAATTTTTAAATCGAACTAACTTTTCAGATCAAACTAATTCAATAATCGATAAGCCTTTGAAAATCAAAACGGATTTCCTTTAGTTAAGTTATTCATGAACTAGTACCGCCGGCTTCTATTGTGGTGATGTAGAGTTTTTTAAACCAATTCAAGTTAATAATTAACACAGGCAGCCACGGAATAGTCACGAAAAAAAATAAAGAAAAACAACTTTCACTATATTAATAAGGAATAAGTCGATGAAGTAAAAAAAACTCAACACGGGTAGTTCTTAAAAATTATCATTCGAATAAGGTCAACAATTCTGAAATTAAGTCAAGATTTTCCTTAAAACCCCGTCAAATTGTGCCCGGTGCTGTACGAGTCATGTAAATTATTACACAGTCGCTTATAGAGAAATGAACAAATATCACATGGCGTATGTCCTTCCTGAACACGTGATTAGAAATCAGAAATCAAGCAATAATTAGGCATCGAAATCAATCAAAGCCGTCACAAAATAGCGCCAACAGTAACTAAATACTCTAATTCGAATACAGTTCCTAAAAAGCTTCATTAAAGTGAGAACATCAAGCCTTTAAAACACCAATTAAAATGAAGCCCAATTTCCTAAACAGAATCAACGACTTAAAATACGAAAAAAAAATAATTTGAATTTTGACCTCTTGAATTCAAATTATTTTTTTTTTCAATCACCAGTGTGTTTGTGTATGTGGGCGTGTGTGTTTATTTGTGTGGGGGGACATGTGTGTTTGTGTCTGTGTGCAGGTATGAGTGTGTGGGTAGTTGTGTGTAGGTGAATGTGTATGTGTAGGCATTAGTATGTATGTGTATATGTCTGTATGTATGCGTGTGTGTATGTGTTTATGTATGTGTTTGTGTATGTAGGCGTATGTATGTGTGTATGTGTTTGTGTGTGTGTGTGTACGTGCGTGTATGTTTGCGTGTAAGTGTAGGATATTGATGCAACCTGGAGACGGTTTTCTCTATAGAAGCAGCATCGTGAGGAGCCGGACGACGGTGGTGCTGCAGAGGGTGCTGGTGGGAAAATAAAATCATAGGAACGCCAAAAACAGTCAGATGAAAGCAATAAGCAATCGTCATTGCTCAAAAAAGAAAAAAAAAAAAAAAACAGAAAAAAAACTTCGGTTAAAATCAGAGTAAATAATACTACATCTTCTGAAAATTAACAATTGAATGAAGATAATAGAACACATTTCTTAAAATCCCCCTTAGATAAACATTAGCTTCTGAAAATCCCTGAGACAATAACGTAACGGTTTTTCACATAACGTCGACCACCTCTGAAAGTTTCGGCCCTGAATAGTTCCAATAATTTTTATCAGAAAAGGTCCAACAGAAAAAATAAAACATCCTCTAAAATAAGAACAATATTCGGCATTGTATTCGTCATTAAAGTAAGGTAATTAGTCCAACAAAATTTTAATCATCATCATTAATCCTCCACAACCCACAAAAATAACAATACATGGTCCATAAGAACTTTAAATATTTCGCCTGCTGCCGTGGTTGCGGTAACCTGGTCGCGTGGCTGGGCGTGAGATGAAAACTGATTTGGAGTAATATTTTTACATTTTAATGGAACTTTTAATGTTTTTTTTACTTCCTTTTACAAAAAAGTATTGTATTCGCGAAAAAAATTTCACTCAAAAATCGGCCTTAATTTCCATTTTTCTCACCCTCAAATGAATGTTGAGGTTTTTTTTTTTTTTTTTTTGTTTTGTTTTCGATCCGACCACACGTGGATTTATCTCTAGGAACGTACAGACACCCGAAATATCCATTTTGACGACCCCCGATTTAATTACAACGAATTTTCTCGTGACGTGCGTATGTACGTATGTATGTGCGTATGTGTGTATGTATCTCGCATAACTCAAAAACGGTATGTCCTAGAAAGTTAAAATTTGGAACGCAGACTCTTAATGGGGTCTAGTTGTGCACCTCCCCTTTTGGTTGCATTCGGATGTTCCTAGGGGGGGGGGGTCTTCTGTCCCTTTTTGGGGGAAAATCATAGTTAATTTTGATGTAAAATCAAGTTGTGTTATAATTTGTCGGACACTTGGCAATATATCGCCAGTCTTTCGGTCGCCAATTTTTGTCGCCAAATTGGCGAAAAAATTCGCGATTTATTTTATTTTTTTAAAAATTTGGTTTCAATATGGCCACTGTTGGTAATAATTAGAGAGTAAACAATTGAATCACATTAAAATTGCCAATAGTGGGGAAATGACATTAAATTGGAGCAAAAGGAAGTCATGTGATGCACACATCAGCTCGTTTTTTTTTTTTGTTTTATATATTTATTTATTTAATGGGTTTTCTTATTTTAATAAAACGTTTAATGATTTTCGTACTATTATTTATTTGCCTCAGTTTTTTACATTTTATAACAGCTTTTATAATGGCTATAGCTTCAAGATAATTGAACACTCTTCACGAACACATTAGCGGGTTCTCCGCCAGAAAAATTCTAGTCCATATCGAATTTTGCTTTCTTTTCCTTATTCGCTTAATAGTGAATTTTTTACCATTGTTTCGTTTCAACTCATGGAGAAAAAAGGCGGGCTGAAAAATTATGTCCCGTATATAAATACTAGTAGTATCCTCACGGCTTTGCTCGTAGTAGAAAATTAAAAGGTTATTTGGTTCGCCTGTATATTTTTAAAAAATGGATGATGCATTTCTCATCAATTGGCTATGTTAATTTGCTCGCCCATAGTCGCATATTGTAGTTTGCTCCTCCAAGTTATGGTAATTTGCTGGTCCACGTTAGGGTAATTTTTTCGTCTACGTTATGATAATTTGCGCTCTAAAATGTTCCTAAAATTGGAATAGAAAAAGAACAAAATCGAATTTTCGAAAAATTGCTTCGAGGTGCTCACCCCTATGCCATGAACTAATTTTTTGCCTAATTTCATAAAAATCGACCGAACGGTCTAGGCGCTGTGCGCGTATCAGACAGAGATCTAGATATCCAGAGATCCAGACACACATATTTAGCTTTACTAGCTGCGTCGCCCGGCTTTGCACGGTCCACCTCGAAAATAAAAGTTATGTCAAGTGACGCGAGTTCAACACTCAGGCTTGAACCAAAAAAAAAAAAAAAAGTCAGTGAAATTTTGCGGCAGATTGCGGAAAAAACCCCAAAAGTAAACATTTCAAATCCCCTGCGTGTGATTACAGGAAAAGCGTCAAAACAAAAACAAGAATTTTACCTGATCATATTCGAGAAAAAAAAATGGCAACAGATCTTTCATCTCAATGATTTTCTTCACCGCTATACATTTTAATAAAAGCACTAGTGTTCGCCCAGTGGTCGAGCTTCGACCATATTCATAAATGAATATTTGAGAAAACTTGTATGAATTTAACTATTTCCAACATTTTTATTTCTACTCTTACTTATGTGTACTGCTTATCGGGGGAAACGTACAATTTTCATACGTACACGCAATAACAAACAGCAATAATTTATTCCAATTTTGCTTTTTGTCTGTTAATCTCAAAATAAATGGATGAAAGAGGATTCTTCGGTAATGGGGTCGTTTCCGAAATTTTAAACGTATTTTTTTTTCTAAAAAAACATGATTAAAATCGTAAATAACCACAATTTTTAAGTAATTTGAAAAAAAATTAATATTTTTAAACAATTATTTTAATCGGTGCGCAGATTAAAATTCATTTTTTCCGCTTCTGCACATGGCATCAAAAACGATGAAATGCCATTCACTGATGCCATTAACGCACAATGCAAAATATCATAAGCTGGAAATGCGGTTGACGGCAATTCGCAAACATTTAGAGCGGCAATGGAGTCGCGCGTCAAAGTACATCACTTGTAACGTCATGAAGCCCACGCTTTATTTCCAAAATCAAACATTCAAAAAATTAATAAAAAATAACTTTATTTCTTATGCTTATTCTATCAATTTCAGTGACTAAAAGTAGTACTTTTGACTGAAGAAAACAACCCCATTGAGAAATTGGTGTGTTTTCGTCAAATTCTCGGCTTGAATAATTTTATTTTGGATACCATGTTGCTTTGTACTAACCCTATGCAAATAGATATTTCCCAACTCTTGGTTGACGTATGCGAAGGAATTACATTATTCCCCCTGGCATTGGGAACAAAATTGACGCTAAAGGATAAAAATCGTCAATTATCCAATTTCAAAATCTTCCCGTGTGAAATGAAGCATCAAAACTCAGTTTATACAGTTCTCAGTATATCAGTTTATTGCTTCTGTGTGAACAATATTACTTATGAAACGTTTACTATTATTGAGTAAGTTGCTTCTCTTCGTCATTAGAAATATAAATTTCCAAATATCAAATGAACGAACTCTACTCGAGGCAACATATTAGTGTCCATTTGAGAGCACTGGACGTCATAATAATAGTACAATTAAAAAAATAATAATAATAATTTGAATTCTGACATTTTGAATTCAAATTATTTATTTCGCAATCACGAGTTGCGACAGGACCCTATTCATTGGAGTTATTGTTTCTAGAAACGGCTTCTGTCCCCCAAGCTTGCCCCTCCTCCTGGGTGATTATGTGTGTATAGTTGTGTGTGCGTAGGCGCGTGTGCATGCATGTGTAGGCTTGTGTGTGCTGCGCATAGACCTGTGTGTATGCACGTAGGCGTGTGTATGTGTGTGAGCACGTGTGTGTACCGGACATGGACGCCTCCGACCAGGAAAAGCGGATTCCGACGTCTGATGTCACACTTTTCAACATGTTCGACCCTCTCCCCCCTTTGTCACAATGTTTTACACTTCAGTATACCCCCTCTTCCCTTTGTCATATGTCACGCTGTTTTTCATAAACGTTCCTATTAAGAAAAGGCTTGTTGTCACGTTCTCCCCCATTGTATGCCCCTCTTGTCATGTCTTTCCTCTCCCTTGTCACAAACTGTTACTACTTCATGAACCCCACCTTAAAGTGGGACTTATTCGTGGACAGCCCCTATTTTGTGGCAACCTTATGCAACTATACATTTCCCTACTCTTTGTTTTCGTATGCAAAGTAAAAACATTTCTCGAGCTGCAATTGGTGCCAAAAATTTCGCGACAATAGATGAAGAGCACCAATTTCCCAATTATCGAAATCTTCCGGAATGAAATGATGCTGCAAAATTCCGATTATACGTAAAGCTTCTGCATGAACAATATTTCTTCTAAAAAGTTTAATATTATTGAAAAAGTTGCCTTAACCTCTTCCATTAGAAATTTAAAATTTCAAACAGTCAAATGAACGAATCCTACTTGCTACCTAAAAAAAATGTCCATTGAGAAACATTGGATATCGCAATAATAGTGCAATTTTATTTAAAAAATCGTCTTTGTGATTTGTTTACGGTTTAGGGGATAACTGACCAATGCACTTTTCAAAAATTTTGATTCATCTCCCCTTTGTCACAAAGTTTCACACTTCACCATACCCCCTGTTCCCTTTGCCACATGTCATACTGTTTTTAATAAACGATCTTATCAAAAAAAAGGCTTGATGTCACATTTTCCCCATTGTATGTCCCTCTTGTCATTCATTTCCTTGCAAATAGACATTTCTCTACTGTTTTTTTTTACGAATGAAAAAGAAAAATATTTCTTGCGCTGGCATTTTGGTGCCAAAAATGTTACACCAATGGATAAAGTTCGCCAATTTCACAATTATGGAAGTCTTCCTGAATGAAATGATACCGTAAAACTTCTTTAATACGTAAAACTTCTGTATAAACAATATTCTTTGTAAAAGTAGGCATGACCGTTGCCTTTAGAAATATAAAATTTTCAACAGTCAAATGAACGAATTCTATTCGCGGCAACATAATTGTCCATGCAAAAGGACTGGACGTCGTAATAATACGCCAATTTTATCAAAAGTTTCACCTTGAGATTTGTTGCTGGCGATAGCAAATGCAGGTATTATTGTGAGAAGAAGTTAATTTTATCGAAACTGAAAGCCCTTCCTCCCTCACTCCGTAAAATGATTTATTTAAATATTAAAATCGCGAAAACATAAACAAAATGCAAATATTTTAATGCCCATAGTTACCCAAAAAGCCTCAATAACAATAATAAAAAGCAAGTATTTTATTTCTTTATGCTCAAGCGAGGAATGGCAACACCCCAATATTATCCAGCAATGTCTTCACGCTAAGTATGTCGCGTGAAAAAGCAAATAAAAATGAATTTTCACTAACTTTCAATTGCTTCTAGTTCATTTTCTAGTCATCTTAGTGGGTTTTCGTTTTTTTGCCGTAAACGGGGGGGTAAACGTTTATAGAAGTAGTTTTTACGAGCTTTCCAACCATACCAAGCTCAAAGCACTAAAATGCGTTTTTCGTGTAGAAAAAGCGGTTTAAAAAATGAATTAAAACTTAATGTTTCACGCTTCCAACAATGAATTTCAACAATGGAAAATAAATAAAATTAAAATTTTTGAGTTTCGCTAACTAAAAAACGCTTATAACTTTTTTTCTAGTGGATTTTGGTTATTGGACCTTGGGCGCCCTGACAATTTTTTCGTTAGGAGTATTTTTTAAAGACCTTTCCAACCATATCAAATTCGAAAAAATTGGACCATCCTTTCGCGTAGAAAGAGCCATTTAGGACGAAAATGCGTTTTTTATTAATATCTCCGTTAATTAGCGTTCGATTTCAAAAATTTTTATTGATGACACTAAACCTCGGCAATAGCTACTGAACAAAAAAAGAATGAAGGAAATCGGTTCAAAAACAGAGGAGGAATCGGTACCGAAAGAAAACAGTTTGCCTATTAGTATATAATGTTTGTTGCAGAAAGTTCAGAGGAAGCACTGAATAATAATTTGAATAGAGGAAAGCCTTCGAAAAATAGGGATTTTATGTCGAAATCTAAGTGTCATAATTAATTGTTTTTAATGATATCTCCGCTAATTATTATTGGAGGGTTATGTTAAATAGCCAAACATGAAGACGGGAAGATTACGAATCCATCCATACCTGGTTCGATGGTCAGTTCACTTTCGTCGAGAGATGAAGCTTGGACATACATAGATACATAGGTACATTCGCTCAGTTTTTAATATATAAGAGATTATAATTAAAGATAGCAATCTCACTTCAAGTCAAGGCTTTTCTAGCAAACTAGGGAGAGCAGCAAAGCAAAATAAGAAGCTCTAGTAATGCATTCTCTATTTTGAAAATAATTGTGAAAACTTCATTCGAACTATTACAAAATGCTGGGAAAAACCTTTTGAAGAAAAAACTCATTGATGATATGATAAGTACAAACGCACATTCAGCATTCATTTGTTAATTTAAAAAAATTCTAAATTTAAAATTATATTTTTAGTTAAAACGACTCAAAAAAGAAACAAATTATCTAGCCTTTTGACACTTTATTTTGATCCATAAATATTTAAATAATTATAATTAAACACCCTAATAACTTATAATTATGCCAATGTATATTCAAAATAAAAGATGTATGATTCTCGAACTTTCGAGAAACGAGACATTTTGTCATCAATAAATTTATTTTAAGGCGAAGAATTAATCTTTGGGCAACAAAATATTTCCAAAATAGTTAACGGTATTGAATTTCATCTTTCCATATGCATAAGAATATACGACTAAAGGTATGCATCTAAATTGCTTTTGCTAAAAGCATTGGAATCCATTTGTTTCTAAGTTATTCATCAGTAGACGGCGTTCCTTAATCTTTCCCGCTTTGTTCAGTTGCACCTATTATTCTAAAAGGAATCAAGACTGCATGAAAAGATTATATTTACTGAAAAATTCTGTTCACAACAGAGTTCGTAATTTTATTTCGTATTCTTCTAATTACAGTTTAAAGCAGAGCGAGGTTCATATTTTATAATTATTTCGGCGTTGGAAATGAAGCGTAAGGATGGAATGGTAGGTACTGCTGTAAATTAATGATTTTACTGGAATTGGGATCATAAAAGATATTTCCTTTTTGAGTTGAACTATAGTCTGAATATATACTTGTGATCAGAGAAGTTTCCACGTGACGTAATATAAAAATTATGGATATTGAAATTTTAATTAATTTTAGGAAGATTAAAGATTAAATAAAAAATAATATTCTAATGTGGAGAAGAACTTTATATTTCAGAAAACGTCAATTCTAAAAAAGGATGTTGCAGGGTTGCCAGATGTCCCAGATTTCAAGGGACAGTTCCGTATTTTGAAAAACTGTCCCGTGTCCCGGGAAACTTCCATACGAGACGGCTTAAGTTCCATATTCTAGCTAATAAGAATATTATTTTAAAAGAAAAAAATAAACAAAAAATGTGAAATAAAGTGCAGTAAGAAAATCATGTGGCAGGAAACGAAAAAAATGTGTTCGTTTTGATTTGGTTTGTATATTTTTCTTTTGGCGGCAAACCATGAGGCTTACTCATTCAGATTTTCCTATTGGCTGGTGTGGCATTAAAAAAGTAGTTTTGCTCCACGATTCCTTGCATTACTATTTCAGATAAAGTAGTCACATTTAACAAGAAAATTTTTCGATTGCACCGTTTCTCTTACAGTGAACGCACGTAAAAAAGTAATTAGCACCTGTTCCTATCAACGTCGATCTGTATATTGAACATAGTTATATTGCTTGCTTTATTCTGAGATAGTGTTCCTCCAAAAGTGTGCTCACACATAAATATACTGAGAGGAACCTTCCGAAAGCTATTAAAACATGGTTGTTTATCATCACTTAAAAATACACCATACCAGCAATTGCACTCAATTTAAAAAACACCCCTTCCCCCCCTGGAAGCCTGTCCCGTATTTACTGTTCTTAAATCTGGCAACCCTGGTGATTTTCCAGTGGTTGATCACCTGCCTGTAGTTGACCACTCGAGCACTAATATGTACAAAACAAGATTAAATAAGTAGATGTTTTTAATCTGATTGCTGGAACTAATTTATATAATCCCACAAAGTGTTCTCTTATAATTTATAGTTGTAACTAAAGTTTTGAATGGAGGTTAGGACGGTACAATTACAAAGACACATAAAAATGTTCAAGAAAATCACCTTTCTTACTAGTGAGAATTGTCATGAGATAAAATGTTTAATCGTATTCCTCCACGTTAAATTTTATTCTTCAGGTTTATTTACTGATATATGCTGATCATCCATGTTGGTACTATGTAAATAAAAAAATGCATCATTTTACTAATCATTTATGCTGAGATTGAGGGGTGGTCAACTACTGGTTGTCTAAAATGCAATTTATGCCAGTAGTTGACCAGAACGGTCAAGTAATGTACATATGTTGGTTTTAAGGCTTTTTTCTCGAAACCAAAATGATTATAAACATTTTTTAGCTTAAGATACACTATAATGCTACTTTTGTTAAAAAGAAAAAAAAAGAAAGTATTTTTGCAAGTAATTGACTAGCCGCCTGTGCGCTGAACCAATAGAACTAAAATTTGTGTTACGGTTATTGGAACAGATGCTCTCCTAATTGCAAGGATTTAAAACAACGTAGTACTAACACATATTTTGTTATTGTAAACTAATTTCGGAAATTTCAAATTACAACATCCACATTTTTCTTGCGCAAATTGATCCGCGTATTGAAAAACCTCAAATTGCGTAGTAACGAGTGGCGTGTGACAAAAATTGCAAAGATGAAAATCGTTTATCATAGTGACAGTATAAAAGACAAGCATTTTGCATAATTCACAGTGTAAGACAACAGTAGAGCACGAACCACTAAACACCATGAGCGAAGTTTAAGGAAAAACACTGTAAAATGCAGAGTGGAAAGCGTCTTTCTTCAGTCTCGGTGCTTAAATTTTGAAACAAACAATTTTCGTCACACGTCGATTGATCGAACGCCATTTTTGACTCACTAATACACTGATCAATTTCAGCAAGGAAAAAATGGGTGTTGTCATTTGAAAATTTTGAGATTCTATCACTGCAGACTCCTAGTGGGTTCTAGTTGTGCACCTCACCTTTTGGTTGTATTCGGGTGTTTCTAAAGGAAATGGGTCTTTTGCCCTTTTTCGGGGAGAAATCATTGTTAATTTCGATGTAAACTCAAGTGGTGTTATAATTTGGCGCACACTTGGCGATATATCGCCAGTATTTTGGTCGCCAAGTTTTGTCGCCAACTTGGTGACAAAGTTGGGGATTTTTTTTTTTTTTTTTTTAAATCTGGTTTTAGTTTGGCCACTGTTGGTGATATTTAGAGAGAACTATTGAATCACATTAAAAATGCCAATAATATGGAAGTGACATTAAATTGGAGTAAAAGGAAGTCATGTGGTGCACACATCAGCTCGTTTAAACATAACTTCGGGTTACATCAAAACCATCAAGCATTAAATTCAAGTTTCGTACCGTGTAATATCGAAATCGTGTTATAATAATCGCAAACTTCGTACCGTGAAATTTCGAACCCGTGTTATAATAATCGCAAATTTGGTTCCGTGTAATATCGAAACTGTGCCCTACAAGTATCTTGTTATACGGAGAACGCCTGTACCACATACATGTTGCTTGAGATGCATTGGAATAATTTTAAGTTGTTTTAAAAGTAATTTGACCTTTTTTTATGTGGTCTTAAAGATTAAAATTTCATTTTTACCTTGCATTAATGCATAAATCCTCATGTTTTTCAGCACTTTTATGCGTGCTGCTCATTGTGCTTACTACTTCTTAAAAAAAAAATCAAATTGTGGGCTGTGGAGGATTTATTACAGTTGCACAACAAATTTAGACAGAAAACTATTAATTTCAGAACGAAAGAAATTTTAAATTAAGAACCTTTTTTTTTGTTAATTAATTTCAATTAATTGTTTTAAATGCTAAAATGGGAACACAATTGGTATAAATGAATGGGAATTGTTATGACAATTAATATTTTACCTTTATTTTGTCATATGGAAAAAAAAAGTTTCATCAGTTCCCGTTAGAAACTTCCTTACTTTATACTGTTTCACATTTTTTAGCTTTTGAAAGCAGTAAAGAAGTACTATTGCTCAGAAGTTCTTTGATTTTCCGGTTGCCAATAAAATGTCAATTTCAATGTTGGTTCTTCGCAACTTCATATTTCTTTTACTATTCGTTAAATTGAATCAAAGGGACGGTTTAGCTTTGCTCGCGTGAATGTGTATTTGCACATTAACTCCTTTTTCAGAAACTCTCAAAATGTTTCGTTTCTAAGTGAAGGATGTGTCCATAATCGCTATGATCGGTTGTATATTTAAAATTTTTTCACAGCTTATTTTTAGGAGTGGGAGGGACAAATAATTCTCTTAAAGTAAAAAATTTAAAACGGAAAAAAAAAAAATCATTTGTCACTTCTAATTTTTTTTATTTGGTACTAGAGGCACCCGCACGACTTTGCCCGTAGTAGAAAATTAAAAGGTCATTGGTTCGCCTGTATATTAACAAATAATGGAGGATGAATTTCTCGCCAATTGGCTATGTTAAATGGCTCGCCCATGGCTCATAACGGTTACACGTTATGATGATTTCGTAATTTACTATTCCACGTTGTGATCATTTGCTCGGAAAAAGTTCCTTAAAATTGGAATATAAAAAGAACAAAATCGAATTTTCGAAAAATCGCTTCGAGGTGCACACCCCCATGCTACAAACTAACTTTGTGCCAAATTTCATGAAAATTGGCCGAACGTTCTAGGCTATATGCACGTCACAGACATCCTACAGACATCTTACAGACATGCTCCGGACAGAGAGACTTTCAGCTTTATTATTAGTAAAGATAAACACGAGCCTGTTTTGATTTGAGAGCTCGCATTCAAAGAAATCATTTTTTTAAAAAATAATTTATGTTTATAGACTCAGTGTTCACAAACATTTCAGGAAATTCATTCAAAGGGGCTTTTTCCCTCTCCTAATCCTGTTGACTTAAAGCAGTTACTGCCTTTAAGCCAGGGCTTGGATAGAGCTACATGCGATATACCGACAGCCCGGTTATGCCACCCAGAGATGGCAGTGTCACCCCTGCTATGAACTCATCAGCATGGAATAGACGACAATCGACAAGCTGGAGGCAGAAGTCATCTCAATGAAGCTGAAAACTCCACTTAAATGACGACATTTGCCACCAGATAAATAATTGTCTGTTCCAGACTTATGAATC
This sequence comes from Uloborus diversus, assembly GCF_026930045.1. Lineage (NCBI taxonomy): Eukaryota > Metazoa > Arthropoda > Arachnida > Araneae > Uloboridae > Uloborus > Uloborus diversus. The sequence goes on from NC_072735.1 coordinate 12,414,384, forward strand.
TATAACAATGACGACACTGCAGTCTCTGGAAGGCAAAACCGTGCTGTTATTATGTCGCATGCAAGGGCGCTCCAATAGGGGAGCAAAGGGGGGCTTGAGCCCCCATAAGAAATTAGAACTTCCTTGCTTTTAATGCTTTTTTCTTTGCAAAAATGTAAAAATATTTCTTCTCCAGCCATTTCTGAATAAGTTATTGAAAATGCCAAATTTTAATGACTCTAATCTGTCCTGAAATTGGTTTTCATGGGGAAAATATCATGCTAAACCATGGTTAAAATATCTGAAGCCCCCTTACAATTTTGCATATGGGCATCCATGATCGCATGTATTCTTGGATTTAGTCTAAAAAAATTACAACTGATAGTGCGGCAAATCCCCTGCCCCATCCATTATATTTTGGATGTGCTGTGTTGAAAATCTCAAAAATACGCATCTTCAGGCGGTGTTGATGATCCTGAAGAACAGCTGAGAGTTGAATCATATATTCGAAAGGATGGTATTAGCAGCGATCTACTTCTTAATTAGAATGAAGCACTTTCAGGTATAGTAATTCATAGATTTAGTGGAGGGGGATGGGGGATTACAGCAACGAGAACGTTTCAGTGCAAATTCAAAGTCTGGGGATCGTCACGTACAGTAAAAAACTCTGCAGAAGACGTTGCAAATGAGAAAGTCAGGAACTTAGGACGGCATCGATGGGTCATTGTAGGCACAAATACACCAAGTTGCTTAAGAGATTTTTCTTTCTCTCCTCGGAAAACCAGCCCGACGAAATGATGGGGTCGTGGTAGCCCGATCGGTAGAGTGTCGGATTCAGGGCCGGAGGGTCCTGAGTTCGAACCTCGATGGTCGAAGACCCACCGTCGTCATTAAAGGGGACTGGGCGACTTTAAATATGCTCGTGGTCTCAATGTCCTCCAAGTGAAACGATACCCATGGGGGTGCTAGCACCAGGTAGCTATTAGCTCCTGGACTAGTTCTAAATTCTCATTAACTGTTCGATCCGGTGATTGTGCTGCCATCTATCGGTATATAAAATAATGGAGGCAAGGCACTTAGTATGCGGTCCTCGACATAAATACAGTTGTAGCCAGTTGTGACTCTGAATAGGAATAGGAATAGGAAGAAATGATGTCTCATGTCAATGAACCACAGCGCATGTGACGATTCGTTCGCGTCTGGTCTTCCTGTACAAAATTCACTGGTTTCCGTGCAAAATTCAAACACAGGAACCTATTCAGACATTATACATAAACGACATGTTTATGCATAAAATACTGAAAATGGCAATTCGCACCTCCTATAAAATATAGGGGGAGCTGCAGCCACTGTGTAATGGCGGATGAAAAAGGTAAAACAAACAATTGCTTATAACTTGCTTTGACGAATAGTGAATGACAGTAATTTTCCATCGTGTTTGTGGGAAGCTTTCTTTTGTATTCTTCTGAAATTACATTACTCCATAAACTGTCTGAAGCCTATAATTTACCCCATAGAAATCACGTGGAATGGAATGTTTTACCTTTTTCTTTAGTATTGTTAATCACCGCAAGGTAGCGTATTCGAGCTCTGGAGTTGCGAATACTTGAGAGTGACAATCAGTGACGATTGTACAGTTACTAAATTAGACATTGAGAGAAAATGCTGAGAAACTTCGATCTCCGATTACATTATGTGACAGCGATTGGCAGTGGAGCTTTTGAATGAACTAAAATATATATGCATTAAAAATTATTTATTACGCATGATAACAGTACATTATATAATTCTCATTCATTAGATTTTATTACATTATTTTTCATCGAGTTAACCAGTTTTATTCCTGCTGCGATACACGTTGAAAATTTTTGAACTAAAACCAGGTATAACAGGAAATATCCAACAGATTTCAGAATACACGTGTTTCGAGGTTTCAAGGAACCCCTTTTTCAATTCAAAGGTGTGAGCTTCTAGATGTAAAGACACCCAGTAAAAGCAATGAAAATGGACAGCAGGCATTTTAAATATCAAAATAAGCAGTAACAAAAGCAAAACAAGACAAAACGGAACTCAAAGTCAAGATTTATTGCATGATTCCCTCCCAGAGATTATTTTGATATTTAAACTGTCTGCTGTCCATTTTCATTGCTTTTACTGGGTGTCTTTACATATAGAAGCTCAAACCTTTGAATTGAAAAAGGGGTTCCCTGAAACCTCGAAACACGTGTATTCTGAAATCTGTTTATTTGTGCTAAACAACGTTGGATATTTCCTGTTATTCCTCGGCACAAAGGTTTTTATTTATTGCTTAAAACCAGGTACTTTCAGAGAACAAAATGATGCCATGTCGCATATATTTACAACACGATTTCGTTTAAAAATCTTGTGATGACTTTTTGAATGCCGTCGGTCTAATATAAGGCACCCAGTCTGGTAGGAATGATATGCCAACTCATTTTTTATTTTATATTTGTTTAAGAAATATTTTTGACTGACAATGTCTAGTCATTCAAATATTTTAGTTAAAACTTTTTAAAACCCGTCTTAAGTCTTAAGAAAACTATTTCGCTTATTTTTTTTTTTGCTTAAATTTTATATACGTTTAGGCATTTTATCGATTGTGTGTGAAGCTGCCTTGCACTTTATTTAAAATTAGATATTTTCCCAAGTCTGAAGCACGTTTTTTGATCATTATTAAAAAAATGTTTTTAAAAAACTTTGCCCAAGCTTTCATATATAAAAAATGTGATTGCTTTTTTGCCTTTCGAATATGTTCGGAAAACCTATTAAGTAAAAAAGTTCTTTTACTGTTGTTTTTTTTCCTTCAAACTAGAAATTCAGAAAAGAATAGTAAGCATTGTATAATATAAAAGTTAAAAAAAAGTAAAATTACTAAGTACCTTTAGATCATTTTGTTAAAACTTAAATATGTTTTCTTGTATCATGTGTATATTCATGTGTATATTATGTGATTAAAAGTTTTCTTAAATCTCGTAACAGTATGTATTACAGCATTGAGATTGCGCTTTACCATTAAGAAAAGTAACTTTAAAATGAAAAAAAATGAAAAAAAGAAACTTAAACATCCATAAAGACAAAATTTTTAGTTAGTTTTTTATTTTAAGTGCTTGTATTTCTTCGCAAGATATTGCATAATCGATCTCTAGTTTTGAACAATATGGTATGTCAAAACACACCACACACACACACAAACCTTTAAGTTCTTTGATAAACATATCTTGAAATTTTAACAGTTTTTTGCAATGATTTCATGAAATAAAATGTTTTAGGAGCACAGGACTAACTGAAACAATGTAGTTGACATACCTGTTCTACATCGCCTTTGGCCCGATTTTTGTAAAATTACATATAACATCATGATACAGACTCATTTGAATATTCACAAAGAAAGGCAGGGAATACTTTTTACTCTTTATTTTATTTTTAAGATAACAAAAATATATTAACCAAGCTATACTTGATGATAGTGCCTATTTTCACATTTGGAGCAGAATATCTCTATTTTTAAGTCTGTATTCGAAAGCAATAAAAATAATATTGCGATGTCTCTTTTTCGTTTTGAAGTGTTATTGACTTATTTATTGAATCGCATACTCTTTCAACAGTAGTTAAATATACGAAAAACTCTATGTAAGTATATTTTACTGCATTGCTGATCAAAAAACATGCAAACTTTTAAGCTTTGTGTCATTTTATGCAGAATTCTCTAGTTTGAAGGAAATATTTCGAGCAGAAACAGAGTTAGGTTCTAAAAAAAAAGTTCAGCGTTGCTATTTTCGACTAAGTAAATAATGTTTTCGTTCAATTCTTTTATGTTTATAGTAGCTAGGGCTTTTTGAAATGTTTAAAGAATATATGAAAAAGGAATGACTATGTCGTATTTGCATATTATATTGTTCGTTATTACTACACAGACATACCTATCTATACCTAGGAAGCAAAAGACACAAAAACACAATATAAAACAGAAAGGAGATAGGCAGTGGTGGCCTGATCGGTAAAGCATTGGACTTGTGACCGGAGGGTCTCGGGTTCGATCCTCGCTGGTCGAAGATCCACCATCGTCATTAATGGTGACTGGGCGCCGTTAAATATGCTCGTGGTCAAAATGCCCTCCAAGTGAAATGATACCTAATGATACCTCTGTTGGTGCAAGACCATAAAGTTATTCGACTTTTTTGTGCCCTTCATTGAGCTCGGGGCAACTATTTGCATCAAATTCATCATTTATTATTTAAAGTTAGACCCTCCCATGATTCAAACATAAATGCAAAATTAAAAGGAAGTAGTGTGTAGAAAGAGTTGTGGTTCAAAGCAATTTTCATGTCTTAAAAATCCGCTTACTTTTTGATGCCACATATTAAACTTTAGGGACCCATAAAAACTGAACAACTCAACTTAAGAGTAAATAATGCCAGACGTGACAGTTTCTCAGATTCTTGCTCTTAAGTATCATTTTATCACTATTTTTATCTTTAACAACACGCGAAGTTAATGATATCATCTTCGAACTATACATGGTAAACTTAGTCATTCTCGCTTTCAGTGACTTAAAAATTCATTATGTATTTTTGGTTCCGTCTTATGGCATTAATCGAGACTTCTGAGAACTCTGCCAGAATGAAATGTTATTCGTTTCTTTTCGACAATTCCTTAAGACAATATTTATATTGGGTAAACCGCAAGGGATTTTGTTTTAATGATTGAAACCATATTTATATTAAGATGAGTATCTTACCTATTCCATATAAAATGTCATCTTGATAAAATTCCATCGATCTTTCATAATTCATTACCACTCATATGCAAAAATGGTTCAAGATTAAATCAATCCAAGACTTAATTTATTTTTATTTATGGTTAGAGGAAGTAGGATTGTTGTCTGAACGGTCATTGCATTGTTCGTTAACTACTGTTAAAGTAGTTTTTAAACAAGTGCCTTATTTATTAATTGGACGGATTTCAAATTTCTACGTCAGAATCAAGTTGAAACATCGGTAATATTCAAAAATGAATTTTTCAGCATACCTGATTAAATATTTTTAGTTATATATTTCGGAATTAGAGTTTACTTTCTTGCATATCAGCAACGTGTTGAATCTAAACGTAAACATAACATTAAAGCCCCTTGTCTTTTAATTTAAAAAAATATATTGAAAATAAATGTATTTTGTTTTCTTGACAAAAATGTATAGGTGCTTTAGATTACTTTACGAGGCATGTGCAATCGAATAAATCTCTTCCCCCCCCCTCTCTCTCTCTCTCTCTCTCTCTCTCTATATATATATATATATATATATATATATATATATATATATACCAGTAATATCTTTTGCCCCAAGAGAGAGTAGACGTTCACCTACCATTTGTACTGGTTATCTCCAAACTAATAATTTTGCCACTTGCATCCCTTTGTTTCTCATTGCCTCAGTTGTCCTTCTTTCGAAGAGGAAATGGTTCAGTTACATGCATTTCTTCAGACGCCTGGAGAAACTCGATTTTCTAATATCAATCATAGACATAGTATTTTTTACAGCTATAGATACGTGACTGTTAAGTGCAATTATCTTTGCTAATTTTCTAGGAGTTATATACCTTTTTAGCGTACTAAAGTGAACAAATGCAAAACGTAACATCCTCTTCTCACAGAAAGATTCTGAAGAATTGCTCAACATACATAATTTCTCATCTAAACCAGTTTTAAGCAATCAAAACTCACATCCAGATGGAATTAAGACCAATAAACAGCATAGTAGGACCGTGGGACCTGGTGCATCTAAGGAAGTATAAAAAAAAAAAAAAAAACACCTGTCTGTAAAACTTATCTAACAATTTTAGAAACAGTGCAGTAAACAATGTAGATATTTTTCTGCCATAGATTTAAACTATGGTAACACAGTTTTTTTTTATTACGTGTAGCATGAGAGTAAAATTTTTATCTATAATATTGTTCACAGTCTGCCGACACCTGACTTTTCGAAAGTTTTACCAGGCAATACGAGAATCTTAAATTCTGTCCGAATTATCCTTCTAAGAATTCAATAAAATCTCAAATTTTCATTCGCTGATTAATTAAACGGAAAACCCAAGTGTTGCCGATAGGGAGAATAGCGAAAATAACTTTATGATTCACAATATTCTCCGCGGAGGCGTCCTCCGTTAAAAGAGATGATACGGGGTGAGATTGAATCTTGATTTAATAAAGTCTATACTAGTTTCACAATGCATTACTTAGTTTGGCGGAATAGAAAGAAAAGGTATTTACATTTGGATGTAGCGCCTTATGTCCCTAAAGATTTTTAAACTTCAGGAAAGATACACATGCAATTCTTCAAAGCTTATTTAAACCGGAAAATCGGAATTTAAGTAAACACCGCAGGTGAATATTATTTATATGTGACTGATAAAATTTCAAAGAGTTATTCTGAAAGTATTAATGCATAATAAACAAAGATTTGTTTGTATTTCTTGTTTGTTTTATGTTGCACATTTTTCTGGAATTTAAGACATTTAATACGAAATCTCAATATAAAATAGCAATTTTTTTTTTTTTTTACACACAAGCTAACAGAGATTTAGTTTTGACTTTGACTTTTAATTTCGTAAACAATCTTTGAGATTTACTGAGGATTATTTAAAGATATTTCTGTTTATAGAGTGGTGGTGAAAATTATAAGATGAAAAAAAAATCGCCTAATCTTGGACTGAAATTGGCCGGAAAATAATGCAAATTTTATGGCAGGAAACTAATGGTGAATGAAAAAAAATTATGTATTTGTTTTCAGAGAAATATTCGGAAATTTCGTGTTCAGTTTGAGTTTAGTCTTCTATTTGACTTGTACAAAATCATAAGGACAACTATACTTTCGTGTTTTTAAATGCAAATTTTATGTTCTGCACGTGGCACTACATAGTGAATTAAATGCTTATTGAGTGACTGTGTACGTCACTTTTTACTTTTGCAGCCAAACGGCTATATTAAACTTTCAGAGTTTGAGAAATGAAAATTTGTTGCTTGTAAAATTTTAGTACTATCACCACGTCAAATTACAAGTATTTATCATTAAGTGAAATGTTCATTGTGTGGTAAGCTTTCACTATTACCAGTTGTAAAAAGTATCTGAGAACAAAAGAGCTACTTGCATAATAAGTTCATAAAGGTTAGACTGACTAGTGAATCAACAGATTGTAATTTATTAATTAATTTATTATTGTTATTATTATTATTGAGCAATCACGAGCTTATCAATTGCTTATTGTTACTAAGCATCAATTGCTTATTGTTCTCACTTGACTGTTTTGATGTGCTATGATTCTATTTTCCCGCCAGCACCCTCTGCAGCACCACCGTCGACCGGCCGGCACCCTCACGATGCTGCTCCTCTAGCGAAAACTGTCTCCAGGTTGAGTCACTTACTTGCCTACACTTACACCTCTACACACACACATACACCTACACACATACACCTACACACACACATACATCTACGCACACACACATACACCTACACCAGGGTTGCCAGACGTCCCGGATTTCAAGGGACAGTCCCATATTTTGAAAAAGTGTCCCGCGTCCCGGGGAACTTCCGTACGGGACGGCTAAAGTCCCGTATTCTTGTTGATAACAATATTTTACATAACGAGACATTATTTTAAGGGAAAAAATAAACAAGAAACGTGAAATAATGAGCAATAAGAAAATCATGTGACATCAAACAAAAAAAAAATGTTTTAATTTTAATTTGATTTGTATGCGTGTGTGTGTGTGTGTGTGGTTTTTTTTTTTTTTTTGCGGCAGTCTATTAGGAACCGAATGGTTGCTTTTTTGTTGATTGACTAATATTGGAAACATAACTCTGCGCATGCGTCGCCATTCGCAATAAAAACTATTTTCATACCTTGATAGGCGACATCTTTTGAGGTTTAATTCTTTGTTTAGATTGAATTTACAGCGACGTCTCAAAAATAAATCCCCCCCCTCCTTTTGACACTCAAAAGCCTGTCCCGTATTTACTGTTCCTAAATCTGGCAACCCTGACCTACACACACAAAGACATACACACACGCATACATACAGACACACAAACACATACACACAACTATCCACCCATACACATACACCTCCCACACACAAACATATATACACACAACTACCCACACACACACATGCCTACACACACATACGCAAACCGCCCACACCAAAAACAAACACCCCCCCCCTCCCACACGCCTACATACACACACACACTCGTGATTGCGAAAAACATAATTTGAATTCAAGATGTCAAAGTTCAAATTATTTATTTATTTATTTATTTATTTATTTTATTTTATTTATTTATTTATTTATTTTTTTTTGAAAAAAATGAGTTTTGAAGCATTTTGCTGCGATTTATTGGCAGCAAATTCGTTTTATACCTTTACAGAACAAAAACGCTTGGAAATGCTGTTCGTCCACTAGTTGAAAAGTTTATTCGCAGGGCTAGGATTTTTTTTTTCATTTTAAACCCTTCACCCCCCCCCCCCTTCCAAACCCTAGTGTAGAACCATAAACGTTCTGCCTTCTTTTAAAAATTTCAATTCTAATTTAAAAGTTTTGTACTGTCATATGCCAAATGCTACAACTTTAAGTAATTATAATTAAAATAATAATATTAAAAATAATAAATTGCTAATATTATTGTTATATTTGAAAATGAAATTGTGCTGAAGATTTCATTCAGTAGTCAGTCAAATCTAATATTATTTTTCTAACTGTTAAGAACTTGCAAAGACCACTGAGAAGCAAGGAATATTTATTTATTTCCTTATAATTTTTGTAGTTATTCTTCTTTATAGAAATAAACCGGAAATAAATAATAATAATTTGTAGTCAGTATAGCAATATTACCATATGTATTTTCTGTATATACTTTCCGATTGTGCTGCGTAACAATGTTGCACATTTTGTACGTTTCAAACAAATTTGTAAACAGTGCGGAGCTATTAACTAAATTAAATCATCCATATCACGTAAATATCATTCACTTTAGCGTATAAACGTTTCCAACGAGTTGTATCAATCAAAGGTTAGAACTGTCCTCAAGTTTGTCTTGATTATTAAAGTGAATCATGCTATCTTCAATTACATGATTAAAGCTGATTGCTGTTCGAGTGATGCTTCAAAGGAAATTAATTACCAATGGATGGTTATTTAATTAAGGGCACCTTTTGGAAAGCTTTTCTGCCAAATTAAATTTCCTTTAGAAGTAATGATGCCAAAATATGCATCGAAGATGTAGCTCTGCAGTTCATGGCGTCGTTCAAAAATGATGCCACGCTTTGTTGGGGGAGGGGGTTCGTGAAATTGTAACATTCGAGAGAGATTGGAGGAGGTGACAATATTTTTTTTAAAAATTTTTAGCTGTAGAAAAATTCATTGACTCGAGTGCACATAGGGTGCGAACTCATCACAAGCACATGAACAGAGATGATCAGAGCGGAAAATGGTTGGTCATGACCCCCCCCCCCCCACTATAAACCGTCGACAATATTATACTTCCACATTGTGTATTTTCACTAAATGAAAAACCTGCTAACGACTTCAGTGATGTGTTCAATTCATTAATGTGTTTAGTAAATTTTAAAACTCCTATAATACTTATTTTCATTGTTGATAAAATTAATTAGTGAAGTTTTTGCACTATTAAGTGCTTTATTCCTGGGCGATTTGGCACTTTTTTTTCGCACTCGAGCAGCATCCAATATTTTTCGTACTTGAGTAATAAGTTTATTAATAGGGGGGGATCATTCTTCAACATGGCCTCCCTAAAATAATAGTTTTTATCCTCTTCTGGAGGTAGTCAGAGCATAAAATGTGAAAATGCGAAATGTAACAATTAAAACAGAAAAAGGTAAAATGCAAAAATATTCAAGTACAAAATTTAAATAGGTAAAAGAGAAAAATTGCGAAAATGTAAATACAAAAGGATAAAAGTATAGAAACAGGTAAAAATTAAAATTGTCAATCTGTGTAGTGCCTGTAGTTTTTCTCTGACCTTTCAGTATCTGTCAGATATTTCTGGACACTTCCGGTCATTTCCTGAGATGCAAAGCATTCATAATATTGTTGCCTGACAAGAAAAATAACATTACAACTTTTATAAGAAATAAATATATGCTTATAAAAAAACAGCGATATGTGTGACATAACATAACGTAATACAGTCGAACCCGCTTAATGGAATATCGGATAATAGAATATTCCGCTTAATGTAATAAAATTCCAATGTACTACACCGTTGATGTGTGTTATTTTTATCCCGGATAATGGAATATCCCGCTTATTAGAATATTTTTTCTGGCAAATTGCCTATTCCATTAAGCGGGCTCGACTGTACTCCTGGATTCCCCGTACCTACCACTATGTATGGTTTAAGCGGTTGTATGGGGCGCTAGAGACAGCTGTGTTAGTCGATGAGTTGATACATTGTATATGCCATACATAATGCTTGCAATACATGAAATCATATTCCGACAGACAGGAATTTAGCTTACACAATTTTAATCTCACATAAATATTAATAATAATAAAAGGGAAAAAAAATACGCATATAGATGTGGATAGGGGGAGGGAAATGGCTATGATAAAGTGTGACACTTGGTGACAAAGAGGGAGTGGTTGGATCAAATTTGTTGAGAAAAAGTGTGAGACCATTTACGGGCAGTCCTTTTATTCACCTCCGATATTTTATATGCATTTTTTAGTAAACAAAGGGAGTGGTTCCCACAAAAAGTGTCATAAATTCGCCTGTTTTCCACTGATTCAATTTTTTTTAACGGTACAGGTAAAAGTCTAGTTTTTAGAAATATAATAAATGAAAAACAGTTTGCTTAACCAATTTTTACTCAGCTGAAAGCCCCTTATCTCCTTAAGCATGTATTTTATCTAACATATAAGTTAACATGTTTTATTCCAATGGAATAACTCTAGAACTGCACTTACAATGAAATAAACGTTTACGATAAAAAAATAATTTTAAAAATTTCAGCTTTCAGCAACTGAAGTTTATTTTCTATATCTGAAACACACATAGAGAATGTTTCTAAAACTGTCATATTCCATTTCTTGCCATTTATAGCGCACATATATCTTAATATAGAATTATAACTTTATCAATTCATAAAAAAGAAATAATTATTTATCTTAATAACTTTTATAATTGTTATAGTATTATTTTTATTATTACCCTTTCACCCCACGCATGCGTTACAATGTAAGAAATTAACTTGTACTGCCTCGTGTTTATTGTCAATCAAGTTAGACATAAAATATTATTATAAGAATTTTAGTTTCTAATGAAACTTAACCTTTTGTAATTTCTCTTATTAATTAATATATATAATTCATACCACCCAATAATTAATATTCAAAGGTACTAAAAAGTAGGTGCAAAACATATATACCCTTGAAGGTGAAAGCTGAAAAAAATGTTTTAATAAAATTAAAATATTACGCACTAACAGAAAAACGACGTTAGTTGTACATTTGTGTAAGAAACATACACACAAACATACAAAAACACAAAATACACATTTTTTTTATATGCGTATGAATATCAATTTATAATGCAATTTATATCAATTTGTAATTCCATTAATAAGCACACGAAATTAGTTTATTCGACAAATGTATTCACATAGAAATACTATTTATTTTTCACGTGCAGACATTAAGTTTCGCAGTTGTGACACACAGATAGAAATATATAACGATATAAAATACATGTTATTACACCAAATTCCGACATCTACTGAAACATATCTACATCACTAATGAAAATAGTTACCTTAACTTTGAATTGCAGCAAATGATATACTGATGTACATTAACTAACGACTTTACTTGTGCACACTGGAATTCAAAGTCTTAATGATTAGAGAATTTCAGCATATTTATAAATGTGGAAGGGAAATTTATATATTCATGTAAGCTAATTAGCTCTTTTGATGATAAAAGGAATCCCTAATCTAAAGCCTGATCCAATTTGAGTCAACTCAGAGAAAAGTTCCACCGGAAAGCATCTATTGAGAAAATCATTACAAATGTGAATTGAAGATTATGCCCATGTATTGGTCCTTATGTTTCGAATCTGAAAGGATAACACACTTAAATATTGCGTGTCAAAAATTGTGTCACAAAGACACAATAGAAATTAAACTTTTGACTTTTACTTATTTTTTACTAATGTTGAGAAATTAAGGAACATTTTAGAATTAACCCTAGAGAAGTCGCGCTTCGGTCGATTCCCCGACCGTTGTCAGATATTTCACTCTATTACACCACCCCTTATTCTAATAATGGAGTCCATCTGTGTAGCTGAAGGTCAGACTCTCCCCAGCCTACACTTAGTTCTGATACTTTTCTTCGGTATTCAAGGTTGCATAGCTTTTGGAAATGTATGTTGGTCATTCAGACCAATAGCGCGCCATCCTAGTCAGGTGTCATTTTCTCCCCGACATTTCGTTTCTTCTGCTTTCGTCTTAAGGATTGCTATGGCGAGGAAAGGAACGAAGCGCGAGCACTAGCGTAACAAAAGGAAACGCGACTTCTCTTGGGTTAAAGAAAACTAAGCACGAGAAAAAAATCATATGATATAGCCACTAAAATTGTACTTGTTTGCATAGTCAGCAAATTTATTGAGACACATATTGCGGTGGACAAGCTTTCAAATTCCTTCATCATTGGTGTGCGAAGCTCCTTGGCGTCAAAATCAAAGCGCTGTGTTGTTAGGAAGATTTTCATTTTCGAAAGCAAACGAAAGTCAGTATAGGTGCAAGGCAGGAAACTACACGGCAGATGAGGGAAAATCTTCCAAAATCAACCTTCTCTCATCATGGACGTTAGTTCGGCCATTTTTAAACTGAAAGTATAATTTTCAGACGGAAAGTTTATAAATGACGGTTTTTCCGTACACTCCACAAGCTTGCAGAGTTTTTTTTTCCAACAAAAATTATCGCAGACAGCGCATCACAGCTTGTGGAGTTTTCAAATGCAGGGAACATTTTTAATTTGAATAAAGAAAAATTTAACAGCGTGGAGATATTTCTATTGTTATGGCTGAGTGCCGACTGAGATGGTCGAGCACGCAGACACCAAAATTACGGCCCCTATAGTGGAGGAGCCGACGCATCCGCCATTTTGGAGCAAACTTGATCCAGTGCTTCGTAGCGATAGCATTGCTGCTAATGTTTACATTTCTTTAGCCATGAGTTAAATTGAGTCAAATGGGTGGTTGTTCGGCTGTTAATTGTGTAAAAATCTCCAAAAAAGGATTTCAATTCTTCATACTTCCAGCAGATAAAGAAAGAAAAAACGAAATTAATAAATAATAGTCCGCGTAGTCATTGGCACCCTAAAAACGACGCCAACTGTTTCCAAAATTTCGCCAATCTTCACCTTCGCTCTCCCACTCTCTCGTTCCCTGTTTGGCGAATGATTGCCAATAAAGGTAGCTTTCCCTGTTGTGCGCTTGCTCCAAAATGGCGGATGCGTCTTCCTCTCCAGATATAGGGGTTCTAACGAAAATATACGCGAACCTGGTGGCGTCAGGGGGAAACGTTCTTTGCTTTCATAATAGCCCTCGTGGTTCTGAGAAAAAATACTTTGATTATTTGTTTATTTATTAATTACTTTATTTGATACTGGGGAGGACAATTATGACAAATGATGTTCTAGAATCTGTTAGGGAAATTATTTGCTTTGTCATTTACCGATTACAAGAGATAATAAAGAAAACTGAAAAGTATACGAACATACTAAGCACACAATCAATGAATCTCACTTTTATAAAACCGGAGGCTCTGTGGAAACAAAAATGGCATTTAAAATACGAAAAAAAAGTATCTTTTACACAGAGCTGAAAACGAAACCAGTATTCTCAAAGACAAAACAAAACTCAAGGCATCGACTTAACGTTCGACCCTATTGCACTACCATTCATCAACTTTTAATTCATCCCACGTTCAATCTATCACTGGAATGAAAAAATTTCACCTTATTACCCAATTATGAAAATATTATATAAATCACTAAACTAGTCAGTGAAATACATATCTTTTACATGCAAATGTCGTTTTGGGGGCAGTTTCAATTCATATTTAAGTATTTGCTATTCAAATTTTCTAGAGCCCGAGGTTTAGAATACGTTATAGAAAGTCCTTTTTTTCTCTATACACACATCATCAATCGAATTTGTTGTGACTGGTACGAGTCCATAATAATTTCGATCAATATCCAGGGACCAGAACGTGCAGCTGTTCGCAATTTGTTCGTGATTAACGAACCGTAACGCGCAAGGGCCTTTCTCTGTTGCCGAAATGTACCGCACGTAATGTTTTCAGTTTTGCTTTTGAAAAGAAAGTGGCGAAGAAAAGAGATTTTGGAATCCGTACTGATTTTGATATTTGCTACATGGATAAGATCGATGCGAATACTATTTGACTTGTATGTTACAATAAAGATTTTTCAGCATTTATTTATTTGAGGTAGGTTTAGTCATACGTTTTATTCCAAACATTTTTGAACAGGCTAAAAAATTTTTTATACCTGCTTAATAATGTAAAACTAAACCGGAGAGACAGTGAGGTAAATTTGACAGTTTTTAAAAACAAAAAATCGTAATTATTGGAAAAAAATGCGTACAATTTACCTTTACTTATTCAATACATGAAAGTTCACGCTTCTAGTTCAAACTCAGCCATCATATGTATAAATCTATGTATTAACGCATTAAACATGAAAGAAATGGGTTTCGTCATTAACTGATGAAAACGGAGTTACAGTCTGACCACAGATGTTATGGAAAAGCAAATATCCGGAAGGATAGGGGAAATGGACGCATGTATTAGTTTACGGGGGTAGTACTGTCTGGCTTTCACGAGAAAAGCTCCCGCTGACGAATCTGAGCCCGTGTAGAAACGGACTTCTTTCATTTTCTGCAAGGGTAGGCAGGAAGGCTTTTTTGGCGCCATTTTGCCACTCGACTGCTCGCCTTTGTACAGTCGTACGGGTTTTTCTAACATTAATCTTCCCTTGGGAAAAATGAGACGCGCCTCGCTGCTATAGCAGTAGACAGGTGCAAACATTTCGGCGGGGGCTTTTCTCGTAATGATCGGTCAGTACGTCTCGTAATGTTCGTTACAGATGTGCGCTTTTGCCTCTAAATTATTTCAACACAATTTGTGAAAATAATTTGTCCTCAGCATTTTTTTTTTTTCAATCTAAACTGGCATTCGATCTATATTCTCACTACAGAAAATAATTTATCTATTTTTCACAACATAATTTTGTTCTTATCATTTTGTTTCTTTCATTTACAGAAAAAATGTAAACATTTTATTTTATTTTCGTTCTTCGCCATTTTCCAGTCTTCCCTGCAAACTTCATTCAGACGGTATCGTCTTGACTTGGCCGATTGCCAAATTCCATATTTTTTCGTCATCAGATTGCGTAAGTTAAGATAAGAAATTAATGTCAGTGCACATGAAAGTAGACTGTTTTATGTCTTGTTTTTTCCCCCTGCTCTTTAACAAAAGCATTACCTAATTTGTGTTTGTTTAAGCATTTATGAACATAATTTTAACAAACAGCTTCCATCAACATCAATTCTTATCCACCATTTGCACCGAATAGTATCTCGGGTTCGATTCTAAAAGCATTAACACTGAGTATAATTGGTGACAGTTACCTTTATTCAAGTAATTGTTAGAGAAGTGACTAACACAAAGCAGCACTTTAATGAATTAAGCTGTGTTGAATATTTCATGTAGAGCATCTTCAAATAGAAATCATTTGATTTGCAAACCTATTATAGAAATTTGTTTTTGAGGCAGATAAAATTATATTTGAAAGAATACCACAATTTTTTTTTGTCTCTGCTTGTTACTTTTAACAAAAAAAAAAAAAAAAAAAAAAAAAAAAATTACAGGAAACATACAAAAATTTATTTTCTTATTAATTTCTGATTCAACATGGTTTTGATCTAAATATGTATTTGCAATGTTTAACCTATCCAGAGACTTTGAAAAGGGCATTTTTAGGAACAGTTCACAATTTGTTTTATGAATTAATTAAAGTAATTTCCTTGACTTTTCAAAACTCGTCAGTTTCTGTGTCTATATTAACAAGCAGAACCTATATTGACATTTGTATAATCGAAATACATGTAAAAATGCGAAAGTTGCAACATAAAATGCATTTTTATTTCCTTGAAATCAGCTTTTCAGACAGAAGGATATTGTAACGGATTCGGTGCGACTTCCACTTTCTTGAAATGAAGACACAGTTCTTGATAAAAACACAGGAGCTTTATTTACACTATGTACAGGAGAAATCGTTAACAACTGCTAAAATAATCATCAGCAATTAAGCAAATATCACTCAACACCGTAAACGTAACGGTTACACACGTATTTACTTCCGAATACGAAAACAACACAGCGAAATGCCTCGCTATAAACAGAGCAAATACGCTCTCAGTTCGAAATCTTAATCGAAACTAAACATTTTATCCATCGCTAACGGCTTATATACACACCGAAAAGAAATCTCTCAAATATTCCACACGCTTCTGGAAAATAGTAGACCGTTATCAAATTTTATCAATGAACAAAAAGGAAATAGGGGGCTCGTATACTTTAGCCATATGAAAAGGGGTTGTATATTCATTACGGGAAACTATTTACAGGTTACGTTACTACAATAATTACTATTTACAGGATTTGTAACAATATTATTCATTGATAAAGTTTCAAATAATCTGTAAATTTTGCTAAGAAGGTAAAAAAAAGTCAAGATATTTTTTATATATTGAAATAGAATTACCCTTATTATTTCACATATATTTCGTATTTATTAAAAGATGGGATTTGGAAAAGCTTAGACAACATTTGCCTATGTAAACCTAAAAAAGGGGCAGAAATTTAATCCACTCAAATAAATATTTCATCAAAGATAATATGCTCCTGGAAATAACTTTTAAGATGCAGCTTCGTATTTTTATGAGTTTGTTGCAACATTAGAGCTTCCTTAGCAGTTCATATGCATACGTATTGAAAAATTTTGGTTGCTGATGAGAAAAAGAAACAGTTCTGAAAAATGTACAAAGTAGAAAAAGTTTGATGCGAGGATTTTGAACAAATTAGAGGAGATCTCCTTTCATAAGGGGATAATCTAGGATATAAATCAGTTACTCCCATAATAATTTAATTCACGAACATAGATATATTAATGAGCAAAACGATGTATCTTTGAATAAATGAAAGAGAACAGATCACATGGTGCATACAATTTTCTCGTTTTTATTTTTATAACATAAAAAGCAAGAAAAAAAACCGCATTTACATGACTGAACTCTATTCACCTTAAAAACAACAGGGTAGACATTAGAATAGCATCTGAAAAAATATTTAAACTAAATAAAACGAAAGCACCTTCCTATATATATATATATATATATATATATATATATATATATATATATATATATATATATATATATATATATATATATATATATATATATATATATATATATATATATATATATATATATATATATATATATATATATATATATCTTTCTAAAAAGAAAAAACCGCCAGTCAGTATTTTTCGAATTTTAATCCGTCCGAAATTGAGCTTATATCTTCAAGTAGCAATCTAGCTGGTTAAACTCTACATTGCTGGACAAAATTTTGGACCTACTTAAAAAAAAAAAATTAATTTGAATTTTGACCTCTTGAATTCAAATTATATTTTTCGCAATCACGATTTTGTGTGTGTGTGATGTAGGCGTGTGTGTTTATGTGTGTGGGGGGATGTATGTGTGTTTGTGTGTAGGGGTATGTGTATGTGTGTGTAGGCATGTGTGTCTGTGTGAAGGTATGAGTGTGTGGGTAGTAGTGTGTAGGTGTGTGTGTATGTGTAGATATCTGTATGTATGTGTACGTGTCTGTGTGAAGGTATGAGTGTGTGGGTAGTAGTGTGTAGGTGTGTGTGTATGTGTAGGTATCTGTATGTATGTGTACGTATCTGTATGTGTGCGTGTGTGTATGTATGTAGGTGTATGTATGTATGTGTGTGTAGGTGTATGTATGTATGTGTGTGTAGGTGTGTGTGTATGCGTGTGTGTGTGTAGGATATTGACGTAACCTGGAGACGGTTTTCGCTAGAGGAGCAGCATCTTGAGGCGGGCGGTCGACGGTGGTGCTGCAGAGGTTGCTGGTGGGAAAATAACATCATAGGAACACCAAAAACAGTCAAATAAAAGCAATAAGCAATCGTGATTGCTCAAAAAAAAAAAAAAAAAAAAAAAAAAAAACTTAATTCATAGTTTAACTTAATATTGTTCGACTTCGCTACAACAAAAATGAATACATTTTTTTATCAGGGTTTTTTTAATGCCAATTTTTACTTTTTTCTTTAATCTTGAATACGAGGCTGTCCATCAATTATGAGACAGCTGTTTCATCTTTTCTGGATTGCCTTTTCCTTCATAATTGTCACACTTCACCTTATCCCCACCCCTTGTCACATGTCATAATCATATTCTCATTTGCAAAACCCAAGACGTCACACCTCTTGTTACCCCTTAACTCTTTTTTGCCACATACTGTCACAATTTCTCAACCCCCCCTCCCACTTAAAGCGTAACATTATTTTAAGACATTCCCTACGTTTCTTTACGGTGAAATTAATGATTTTTAGTGTAAATAATGCTATATGAGCTTGAGCGTTTTTTTTTTTTTTTTAAATTAAAGTGATTGAAATTTGTGTCAAATATTTCGCTTCATAATATTTTTTGATAAAGGAACAACGTGACGTCTTTCTTGTGACGTACGGATATTTCAATGTCATTTATATATTAATGAGATAAATACATTCTTAATTACATAAGCGAATTACAATATATTCCTACTATGCTTAAGCAAGAAGTTCATTACACTTTTTAAAATCATACAGAAAGTTTAAAAAGGCACATGTTCAGGAAAATACGTACTGATTCAATTGAAAAAAAATCAAACACGTATTTGTTTTAGACGCTAAACAGCTTCACATACATATATAGGGGATTGAGTACTAAGCACCTTGCCTTTAACCGTAATCAAGAAAGATTTACAACACAAGAGAAGGAAATAACACCCAGGGCTCCGGCGGGAACCGAGCCCATGACCTCCGGCTTAGCAGACGAAGCTTCCGCCACAGAGCCACGGATGCCCCCAAACACAGTTTAAATACAAAACTAAATGTGACTGTACTATTGTTGTACGGAACCGGAAATCGTTGGAATGCCGTATATTCGTCAATCGGTTATCGATGTGCACCTTTGAGCACGAATTAGTAAATGGAAGGAGGCAGTCCAATCATTGGCTAAGCAAAAGCTTGGGCAAAGAGCTCAAGTCACGTGACTCAACGACGACGAATGGTTGACACGTTTTGCGTGAAACTAGTGAAGGAAACCTGGGCGGTCATTCCAAGCTTGTCAGCTTGCGAGATCGAGATTTTCGCTCACGTGATTGGTTGCGACGTAGAAATGTTGCAAAGTAGTATTCTAATCTACTCGAACCTAGACGCAAGCTATGTTTGAGTAGATTAGAACACTACTTTGCGATATTTCTACATCACAACCGATGACGTGAGCGAAAATCTCGATCTCGCAAGTTGACGAGCTTGGAATGACCACCCTGATTTCTCTTCCAATGCTTTTCTTTAAAATCTATTACGTGTCTTGGTGTCTTTCCTTCGCGAATGAAAGTCTTCACTTCCTCCATTTTATCTCTTCTCAAGAGACACGTTCATAATGCCCTTTTTGACCCGGTAAATCCCCGCTCTGGCTCCACAAAAAAAAAAAAAAAAAAAAAAAAAAAAAAAAAAAAAAAGATTGAAAAATTCCCCGTTTCCATGTAAAAAGAGGTTATCCCCTTGTACCAGAGAAAGCGGTTTTTTACCCAGCATCCTTAGCGGCTAGTAGACGAACTTGTTTCGCGTAATGCATTCCGGGTAAAAACACCGGTTTCACTCCAGAAGCTAGCAGGAGTAGAAAGATTCCACATAAACCCCGCAAATAACCGGAATGTGGTGAAAAGCAGGTTTTCTCCGGGGTCGAAAGTGTCCATGGAAACGACCCTATTGTTGAGCACCGATTGAGTCGGTAACCTTGGATGTCGAGCACTGTCACCTTATCAAGATCTGCGATCACGCGCACACTTAACCGGCGGTAGAATTCAGCACTTGACGAACACATTGCACGTTACCGCCGTCGATGTCCTTTTTCCACCTCCTCTCGGCTATCTTTGAAGAACTTGTGCCACTTAACAACTGTAGTTTGTAATATGCTTCCATCCATGGACACTTGGCGAGTCGTGCCAAACGTTTCCGAAACCGATGTCCTTAGAACAACAAAAATTAGATTTTTTGTCTAGTGGTCAGAGAAGTCTGACTGCGTTGGGAAGGTCCCGGGTTCGAATCCCGGCTCGGGCATGGATGTACTTTCTCTTCTCTTCTTCGAGTAAGTGTGTTGTTGTGCTGTGAATGGTTGCCTAACCTATAAACGGGTCCCTATGGCATGTGTACTGTGGAAGTCGGACTTCACACCAAATTATGGTGCAGTTGGAAAAGTAAAGTAGCGCATCCCAAATTGACAGCCTAGCGGGCACCAGACAACAACAACAGAGACACTCGACAGGAGTCCACTTAAACCACGATCCAGCATGAACGAGCACTCGCAGGCAACTGCTTGTTCAAAGTTAGGGTTTCCACTATCGTGCATGAGCGATGTGAATAATTTGGGACGTACAGTTGAGTCAGCAAAAAATGTTTCGATACTTTTTATATAAATCCTGTAAGCCATAGTTTCAAGTCACCCATGCTCAAAGTCTTATTTTCAACTCTTTATGTGTATTCACTTATTTATATAATAGTTTCAATACTTTTGAATTTTATTTTATTCTTCTTTTCGGTATATGTTTCCGATACAAAGATCATTATTTTATTTGTTTGTCTTTTCTTTTTTTTTCTTGAAAATTATACGGAGGCTTAAAGAAAATTTTACATCTATGTCTTGACTATCTCTCAATAGATTAAATGCAATGCGTTTTCTTACATTTAAACAAGAAGTTCCGTCTAGAACTAAATAAGCCTATTTTCCCGTATACCCATATCTACATTCTAGTATATTATCAATATTATTGAAACAATATGCTAAAATCGCAAATTGTTTCAAAAATATTTCTTTAACATTTTAAGCTGTTTTCTAGGAATAAAATACGCCTTACTCATCTAAAAAATTAGATGCGTAAAAAATTAATAAATAAACGAACAAATAACATAGCAGCACCTTTTAAACAAAGGAACTAATACATTTTTTTCCATTAATAAAAAAAAAAAATCTTTAACCGCTGTCAAAAAGAAAAAAACAATAACAAGCTTATTAAAATAAATACATCATATCAAAAAAAAAAAAAAAGCGCGTTTGTTTTTCCCTTGTTGCAAAAAATTATTTTTTTTAATGAATTAATGTACTTTTCAAAATAAATAAAAACAATAAAATGTCAACCTAAAGAAAAAATTTTCATTGTAAAAAAAAATCGTCTGCGCATATTTTTATGTAGAAACATAAAGGACTTCGAGTTTATCCACCGAAAAAACCCATAAATTAAAACTTCAGAGTGAAAATAAAGTTATATTAACAATAATTATTTCACAGTTAAAACCATGACTGCGGAATCGGAGTCAGTCTCATTTTGGCATAAAAGAGTCAGATTCGGCAGCCGAAGGTATTTAATTCAAAGACTCGGAGTTGGAATCGGTCATTGGGCACAGCAGTCGGAGTCAGGTGCCCACAAATTATCGGAGTCGAAGTCGGGCGTTTGTCGTTAAGAGCTATTCGTCAAGAGCTATTTCCAACAAAATTTGTTTGAAGTAAATCCAGCTTCAAGTGCGCATCTACATTGATTTTCAGTTTCCCCGCAGGCGCTAATGTTTTTTTTTTTGATTTTTTGGATTTGAACTGTTCAAAATTGAAAGGAAAATTGTTCAAATCAAAAACATATTTTATATACATGTTTTTCTTTAAAAGTTTTTTCCTACAAAGTTTGTTCGAAGCAAATTCGCCTCTAAGTTCGCGGAATTGCCTTGAATTTCCCCGTAGGCGCTAATCTTAAGTTTTTTTGAACTGTTCAAAATTTAACGAAAATAAGTAGTTCAAATCAAATAGTGAAATAAAAAATGAGTTTTCCTAGCCGAAATCTTTCGAATAATTTTTTTTTTTCGAATCGGACTATTCACTCAAAAGTTAATAGGGGAGGGGGACAGACCGACCGACAGACATTTTTCCCCATCTCAATACCTTATTTTCCAATATTTATTTTTTCGATATTTACTCAATTATTATTATTTTTTTTTTTTACTTTTTTTTTGTTTTTCGCGATGATTTCAAGATGCATTAAGCCTTCTTTCATGCTTTTTCTTCTTTCTCTGACTTTTACTGGGAAAGTAGGCTAAAAAGACGTTGCATAAATTTAAAGAAGATTTAATTTCGTCTAGTATAAAGCCAGTAACAAAGGTCAATATTTCAATTTCAAATCAATGACTTCTAAAAATCCCGAACAATAATTTAAATCAATGTTAGTTATTCGTAAGGCTTGTTATTCAAATTATTTATTACGTAAAAATGAAGTTTAAGATCCTAAAAACGCAAGTCTGCCGTTGTTAAAAAAATAAATCTGATTTGTGCTATTCTCCAAATTGTAAACGAAATTCTTAAGCCCGAGGCTTCTCTTCATGTTCTACTTTTTTACTACTAGTTTTAGGTTACAGGAAGAATAGTGAAGTTATTATTCAACCGATTAAGCGGAAGAGTTTCTGTAAGAGAAGAAAAAAGAGCAGAGCATATTATTTCGTGCAGTCACTTTAATTCCTCAAAACACATTTTAAACAAATTCAAAACACTTTATTACGCATAGTTATTCATCTGAGCTTTTTTGATGAGAAAATAGCTACACTGATAAACAGTATCTATCTGTATGAAAAATTATCAAATAAGCATGTTAAACATAAAGAACTTGCTCGTTCTTCCATTGCTCAGCATTGTTGGACTTCTGGTCACTGTTTCGATTTTTCATCTGCAAAGGTTATTTATAAATGTTCTTCGGTTTATGACCTCGATTTTTGGGAAGCTTACTATATTTGGAAAAATTCTCATTCTCTTGTCAATGATTTTTCCAGCACTCCATTTTTTCATGATGTTTGGAAGCAATTTCTATAATTGCCTTTCCTGTTTCTTCGGTGTCTCGCACTCTTTTTGTCTCCAGGCTTCTGATTAGTTGTCTCCCCCCTTGCTTTGAGCCCGGAGTGTACGTTTTGTTCGCTGATCGGTTGTCTGGTTCCTGTATTCCTATTGGTTGGCCCTCTTTGGTATAAAAACCGGTGTCCACTTGGTTCTTGCCAGTTCTCTCGCAACTTTTGGTTTTGTTGATGAGCTTTCTGCACTGATGAAGAGGCTCCATTGTAGCCTTGAAATAGCTATATGCTGTATCTTCTCCAATATTTGTGCTTTATTTACGTTGTTTTTCACTGTAATCATAGTATCTATATGTATATGCGAATCTTGGTCCTTTGAAAGAAACAACCCCATAGCGTGTGTATGAAAATCCTTTCAATCAATAGCATTTGTGCTAGCGATCAAAGCTAGCGATTTCATTATGATCATTCATGTTCATTTATGTTCGATTTGTGCTGGCGATTTCAATCAATATCATTAAACGTATGCTCATGGAGTTATAAAGACAGATCTTTTTTTATTTTATTTTGTTTTTATTTTTAAATCCAGATCAGAAGTCGAGCAATTTCTGGACCAGCATCTCCAAAGGTACTGATTTAGAGTGGGAACATGGGGAATTTTGTGATTACGAACATATTTATCGCGTACTTGTCGCCATTAACGGACACGGATGATTTTCGTCCGCTTGGCATCCAACCTAGAACCCTCCAGTTACGAGACCGACGCCTTGACAGTTAGGCCCCCACTGACACTCGATTAAACCACGAAATAACGTTTAACACGAAAATCACCGCAAAAAATTGAGATTAGGTCTAGTTTTTAAGAAACAAGGCCAACTAGAATAGTGAATTCTCACAAATGCTCGTTTTTCCTGGCACATGGAAATGCCCCACATGTGACTGACTGCCCTTCGAACTTCGACCCTAGGTTGGGATAGAAAATTTCACTTCATGAAAACCGAAATGGACAGCAAAAAATTTAATTCTGGGAAGAGAAATGCCTAAAATCAGCCAAAATTTGGATTTCTAGGTAGTTCCACTCATTTCTGCTTCCACAAATGCTCATTTTGCTGGGAATAATGAAGAACTTCGTGAAAGCTGTGAACAAATACAGTTTTCCAGTACCTTAGAGGGAAATTTCCAAGATATATTGAAGCTTCGGTTACGGAGAGAATTTTTAACGGTCCTTTAACTACGCGCAATTACGAAAATCAGTTTTCTTGAAAAACAGAAATTTACGACATTGCGAGGGGAGAAAAAAACATCAAAGAAGCCTTTAAGGGTATATTACTAGTATTTCTAAGCAGCAGAGAAGACGAGAGCTAAAAACTGTTGGTCAAACAATCTCTGCGGAAGTTCTGTGACAATTGATGAATATGTGTCTCTAAAACTCTATTTTGTTCACTTCTTCAAAGATATTTTGTTTAAAAACTAAAGCTATGAGCAGTTAGCACGATAAAAGGTTTCATAAAGATCTCTTTACAATGGGACGCAGATCATTGGGCTCACCAAATGCTGCTGCACTATTACAGGAGGTGCCTTCTTTGACGTACAAAAAAAAATAATCGAAAACGAAGCATTTACAGCAATAAGTCAAAAGCAACCACTGCTTTCCAAAAAAAAAAAAAAGCATTGTTTAATAAAACAGGATCCATATTATTTAATAACATTTATTGAACAGTATTTTTTCCCCTCCTCTTTTAACACTACCTTTAAATAAATGTGTGGATGCTGTGCATCTATCTCCAGTGGGCTATTATGTATCTTGAAAACTAGAGCTAATAAAAGAAAATCAACTACCATATTTGTCTTTCTCGACCCAAAATTAGTAGGAGTTGACTATTTAAAACCAGGATGCGGACAAAAAGTTATTTTTTTTTAACTGGTGTAATCAGCAATATTGACAACAGCGGTATTGACATTGGCTACATTGTTTCGGATTACTTTGTAAAGGGAACAAAACAATCATTTTTATTTCGCCTCGCCAAAGAAACGAGCTGATGTGTGCATCACATGACTTTCTTTTACGCCAATTTAATGATAATAGCGCCTTGGAGCGAGCAAGGAAACACCAAATATTTTCATTCCTAGTTTTTTGCGAACCGAAGCATAAAAACGTTTTACACAGATTTGTTTCCCCATTATTGGCAATTTTAATTTAACACCACTTGAGTTAGCATTGAAATTAACAATGATTTCCCCCCGAAAAGTGTAAAAGACCCCCTTAGGGATATCCGAATGCAACCAAAAGGGAAGGTGCACAACTAGACTCCACTAGGAGTCTACGTACCAAATTTCACTTTTCTACGACTTACCGTTTTTGAGTTATGTGTGATACATACGTACATACACACATATGCACATACATACGTACATACGGAAGTCATGAGACAACTCGTTGTAATTCACTCGGGGATCGTCAAAATGGATATTTCGGGTGTCTGTAAGTTCCTAGGCATATATCCACTTGTGTTCGGGTCGAAAAAAAAAATCTCAACATTCCAGAGCCCCTTTTGAGCATCCGAATGCAACCAAGAAGAAAGGTGCACAACTAGATCCCAATAGAAGTCTACGTACGAAATTTCAACTTTCTAGGATATTTCGTTCTTGTGTTATGCGACATACATACGTACATACATTTTTCCCCCTCAAATCGCACGTTGTTTCTCAAGATATAGCGGTTTCAAATAACGATAAACAGACTCAAAGAGTTATTGGCGTCAAAATCAAATCAAATCTGTTCCTTGTTAGGTCTAATTATGCACCAATTTTCGTCTGAAACAATGAACTTTAGATTTTGAATAGTACAAAATTCAATATGAATTTGTTTCAAAAAAGTATAAATTTCAATCCAATATTCAAAAAAAAAAAAAAAAAAAAAAAAAAAACGAGCTGATGTGTGCATCAAATGACTTCCTTTTACTCCAATTTAATGTCATTTTCTCATTATTGGCAGTTTTAATGTGATTCAATAGTTTACTCTACATATCAGCTACAGGGGCCACATTCAAACAAGACTGGGAAAAAAAAATAAAATAAATAAAAATAAAAATAAAAAAATAAAAATAAATAAAAAAAATCGTGGAATTTATCGCCAAGTTGGCGACAAAACTTGGCGACGAAAAAAACCGGCGCTATATCGCCAAGTGTCCGCCAAATTATAACACCACTTGAGTTTACATTGCAATTGACAATGATTTCCCCTCAAAAAAGGGCAGAAGAGCCCCTTTGGAGCATCCGAATGCAACCAAAAAGGAAGGTGCACAACTAGACCCCCCTAGGAGTCTAAGTACCAAATTTGAACTTTCTAGCATATTCCGTTCTTGAGTTATGCGACATAAATAAACACATACACACATACGCATATACATACGTACATACAGACGTCACGAGAAAACTTGTTTTTTTTTTCTCAGGAATCGTCAAAATGGTTTTTTCGCGTGTCTTTACCTTCTTAGGCACTTATCCATGTGTGGTCGAGTTGAAAAAAAAAAAACTCAACATTCATTCGAAGGTGAGCAAAATGGAAATTAAGGCTTTATATTTTAGAGAAATTTTTTTCGCGAGTACAATACTTCCTTTTTTGTAAAAGGAAGTAAAAAGTAACTTTTGTAGCGAAACAATCTCAAATTTTGTGTCGCTTACAAGTAATTAAAACAATACTTTAATATTAAGCATAAAAGGCAGTGGGCCGAATCATTTTATCACAATTGTGGTGACTGAAAACGCTGTTGGATTGGAGAAATGAATATCCTTGTTAACATTGTACTGAATGTCTGGAAAACTTTCCCAGTTCTTATCAAAGTTTAATTAACGTTAATCAATGCAATATACCAAACAAATCTAAGTTTTGAAATGTAGGCATATTTTACAAGAAAAGCCAATCAGACAGTGCTATTACGTTTCATAACCTAGGAAATTTGAATATTTTACAAAATAAGTTCGTTAATTATTCGAGGAAAATCGTGTTTATTTTCAAGCGAAAACTTCAGAAGATGAGAACAAAAAACATTTTTTCTTAACTTTGGTCGTTATTGTAGACAGAATTGCGTGAGACAAATCGTTAACGATCCAATTTGCAACTACTCACGCTGTCAGTAACCCAAAACTTGTATTCTTTATTTGAATAATATATTTTTAAGCGTCGGCAGTAGCAGTATGATGTTTTCAATTTTTGATTAGAATTCTTTCATATCTTATATTTTTAGTTTTTATTCATTTATTATTTATATTACAATAATAATTATTATTGTTTTGGAAGAATCCATGTCAATTCATCAAGGACTGTAACATGATAGTCTCGTTTTTTTTTTTTGAATGTAACATGTGTTAAAATTCATAAAAAATTAAGAAATACTTTTTTTTTTGTTTTTCCCAAAAAAAGAGATACAGGCTGCCAAAGATGCCGGTCCTGTCATGATTTCTAACTTGGTACTTTCGTCAAAATCTTTAAAGTACACTATCTCGGGAACGGTAAAATATATTTTATTGCGGTTTATTTTATTTAAAAGGATACGTTTCTTTGTTTATTAACAAATGCAACATTTTGAAATGTGCGCTTTAGGTTTTTTACACAGCCTTGTGGAAAAAAAGTTTAAACTAATGTTTTTGATTTTTCTCAAAAATATCAGTTTCAAAAATTTTTTTTTTTTTTTTTTTACAGTTTATTAGTACCACTGAGAACTACGTTCCCTGAAAAGGAGAGTTTCCACTTTTCGTTTAACAGATTTTAGAGGCATTTGAAAAAATGAGGGTTCTTAAGGAACTCATTACGTAATTGCAGACCTGAAAATTAAAAAGGAAAAAAAATGCAACAAGTGACCAGAAAACGCTTTTAGTTCAATCATGTTGCGAAACTTTCATTCCGAGTCACTATTTTATTCAGCGTATTGAATTTAGTCAGAACAAGATGGCATTGTGCTTAACGATTCTTTCGGCGCTGAAACGTTGCGTGGGGGAAATGAGCGAGTTGACTGATGACCGCGTTCTTGTTTCCATAAAAAATAAAATTCCATGGATAAAGTAGGAACTCAAAATGAAAATTTCGCTATATAACTTAATTAAAAGTGTTTTCAGGCCACTTGTTGCGTTTTTTTTTTCCTTCTGAATTTTCAGGTCTGCAATTACTTAAAGAGTTCCTTAAAATCCTCTAAAATCTGTCAAACAAAAAAGTGGAAGCTCTCCTTTTCAGGGAACGTAGTGCTCAGTGGTACTAATAAACTGTAAAGAAATGAAAATTTTCTGAAATTGACATTTTTGAGAAAAATAAAAAACATTACTTTTAAACTTTTTTTTTTTCAAAAGACTGGGGAAAGAAACTAAAGCACGCATCTCAAATGTTGCATATGTTTTTAAATAAGAAAAAGTATCATTTTAAATAAAACAAACAGCAACAAAAATATGTTCTACCGTTCCTGAGATAATGTACTTTAAAGATTTTGACGAAAATCCCAAGTAAGAAATCGTGGCAGGACCGATATATTTGGAGGCTTGTATCTCGGGCCAGGAATTTTTTTAGCCAAAAAAAAAAAAAAAAAAAAAACCGTAGCTCTTATTTGTGTTATGAATTTTAACATACATATTAATTTCAAAAAAAATCCGAGACCATCATGTTACAGCCCTAGCTTTTGAATAAGATCCAAAGTACACTAAAGTCGGAACCTAAAGTTGTTTTCTTCGTACAACTTCGTGTATATATATATATATATATATATATATATGTATATATATATATATATATATATATATACACATATATATGTGGTGTGTTTGTGTGTATGTATATATTTATATAAATCTGTATATATATTAGATGGATTAGATTTTTTATTGTATTACTTTGACGCATTATAGCATTATTCTTTTTTCATATTTCTCTTCATATTTTAATTAAGTTTTCTTAAAAAACATGCACTTTGTGATGAACTTTTTGAAAGGGAAACGAAAAGCTGCAATATATTTTACTTCAATCTAAACATCAAGCCAAGTAATTATTCCTCTTTAAATCTTAAAGAAGCAAGCAAGTTCGGACCTTCTAATTAATAACTCAGAAAACTTTACTCAACTTATGAGATTAAATGTACCATAGCTCGGATAAATGTTCAAGCATGATTATTTTAAAACTTACTTTTCGAAAGTACTTAAGAATTTTTAAAATGCAAATTGAAAATATTACTTTAACTACTAACATCCAGAATGAATGTTTAATTTTATCAAAGCCTTATCAGGATAAAGATTGCAATTATATACCGGATATTATCCATATGCTTAAAAACTCTTTTTTCCGCCAGATCGCATAAAAAGACTTTTTAAGCACATTTCTAAAGCTCCTAAATTGGATAAAACCTCTTGAAAAGAACTTTTAAATTTCTGATTTGACTTTTAAGATTACGTATTGTGGACTTAAAGAAGTTGAAAACTACCGTTTCTTTTCATCCGAGAAAGTACATATTGGATTTTAGATTTTTATAAAAATGATTTATATGAACTTCATGTGAAGCGAACCGTTTATTTTTCATGTAGTTTTTCATATTTTCCTGTAATTTTCATACAAAAAGAATGTTATTGCATAAAATTAAGACAATCGAAAATGATGCATTCTTAAATTCCAAGAAACTCGATTTTAAGGCAGAGGGGATACCGCTTCCGTTTTAATCGAGCGCCTATTTCTAGGTGGAAGTCCGATTTGGCAAGTCTTGCAATCCTGCATCAAGTATCTTGATGCACAAAGGAATTCCCACGCATGCTTAGCTTCGTCTCTAATATAATGGTTGACTTTTATTCTAAACCAGGATGGATCACATACATCAATAAATTTGACCAAAATTTGAAACTTAGTTGGTGTTTTTTTAAAGTAGAAGTGTACATTCTCAATATTCTATTAACTTTTTTCAGACAAAGAGACATATTTAGCGCAGTCAGATCGCGGTTAGGATCTATTAAGAAGAGCATACGCCTTTCTTCATGGCATGTGATATCTACTTTACTAATAATAAAGCTAAAAGTTTCTCTGTCTGGATGTCCGGAGGATGTCTGGATGTCTGTAGTATGTCTGGATCTCTGTGACGCGCATAGCGCCTGGATCGTTCGGCCGATTTTCATGAAATTTGGCACGAAGTTAGTTTGTAGCCTGGGGATGTGCACTTCAAAGCGGTTTTTCGAAAATTTGATGTGGTTCTTTTTCTATTCCAATTTTAAGAACAAAACTATCATAAGATGGACGAGTAAATTACGAAATTATCATAACGTGGAACCGTAACATGGGCACAAACCAATTGGCGAGAAACGAAATTATCATAATGTGGAACCGTAACATGGGTACAAGCCAATTGGCGAGAAAATTCACCATACATTATTTGTAAATACTTAGTCGAACCAAAAGACCTTTTAATTTTTCTATTACGGGCAAAGCCGTGCGGGTAGTAAGTAATAAATATTGTTGGTAACTTAGTAATAAATATTGTTGGTCATCACTCATGTCAACGGGTCAACTTGCATACTAATGGCTTAAAACAACTATGGCACGCTTTTCAGATTCGCACATCCTTTTTCTAATTTTACTGGAGTAGGATTTGGAGCCCTGACGTTGAACAATCAGCAAACATAAAGAGATGCCGCAACGACAGTTTGTTAAGATGTAAAAGGAAAACAGCCCACTGTAGGGGTCTACGAAGCTTTTGCTGCAATTAGTGAATGATTCCAGCTTTTAATCTAGGGAATTGGAAATATTTTGAAATATGCATCAGATACAACAGACAACTTTTAACAAATATTTTAACCACGTGACTTCCTTATCATTTTCTCTACATAGTATAAAATGAAGTCCCCAAAAAGCGTCTGTGTGCTTGAACTCGCAAAACTCGAGAACTACTCGGCCGATTTTGCTGAAATTTTCAGTTTGTTCAAGTCCTGAGAGGGTTTGCAGACCAGTTCGAAAACAATTCAATGAATAGTTCTTTTTTATTCCAATTTATCTCCAATTGTCACATAAATTCTCAAATATGGTGGTGAAAAATTACTTGCACACATTAATATTACATATCGTTAGAAAGGGTAGAATTTTCCGCGCTCTATACAATTTATTCCAATGCTCTAACTTTATTACGGCGGGAGTTGTTTGCGTTTTTAGTTCGATTTTTTTTAGGCTTAGCTGAAATTTAGGCACTTATTGTTTATTGATTATTGTTAATCATTGATTTCTAAATATAAAAGAAATAAATCAATAAAAAGTGAATTAATTGTCCCACAGCTTTCTTTTTGACACCATTGGAAAAAGCGACCTTTTTAACTGCAGATCTAACTCGACCTATGGTCGATAAAATAAGCTTTTATCTCGAAAGGAAAAAAAGTTACAAGCCTTTTTAAATCAAGTTTAAAAAATCTCGATTCCATTCAAATTGTGAACCATTTTCTTTCGCATCTTAATTCCTTAAACTTATTTTATTTTGTGTTTCCATGGTTACGCATTTTAAATCCATCTTTCTGGATTTATTTTCTTAAAAGTATTTTAATATATATCGTCATTGTTTGGAAAGGAAATCATAATGTTTTTTTTAATTTATTTTTTACGCTTGATTGTTGAATATACGTCACTTGACACAATTTTTATTTTCAAGGTGGGCCGGGCGAAGACGGGCAATGCAGCTATTCCTCGTATAAACAAAGAAATAGAGCCTATTTCAATTCAAAACATGCCCGTTATTTCAATATTTCCAGAGGGGGGGGGGATAAAGAGCGTGAACTCAATGAAATTTTATTTAAAACTACAAACTCACGCCTACTTACATGTAAAAACGTTAGTTTTTTTAAAAAGTGGGGGGGGGGGGGGTGAAGCCATTCAACCCCTTCACGCTAACCCTGAAAGGAAGCACCTGGTTCAAGGGGTGGTTTTATGCCGTTGATGTGATTAAAAATTAGAAGTATTGCAGCGTATTAGATATGTAGCTACTTTGTCATATTTCACTCGTATTAAGGGATTTTATATAAAATTCTCAAAATTCAGACCTCTTGCCAGAGCTGAAAAAATAACTCACAGGCTTGAAATTTTACGCAGTAATTTGTAGTAGGAAGTTAAAAAATTACCGCACTAAGACTTAAATTCAGCGGAATTTAAAATACTTTATAAATTTTCTCTTTATTTGTTTTTTTTTTCTAAAAATCTCAAAAACTCAAGTTTCTTGCCAGAGCAGAAGACATTAACTCGGAGTCATGAAATTTTGCACAGTAATTAGAGTCACAAGTTTTCCGCACTAAGGGTAAGTGCTTTGCAAAATTTCGATTTTTTCGGCCCACTCTAGTGCTGTAGCCTGAAAAAATGTAATAACCTAATTTTTTGACACGCTGGAATGGAGCCTGCGGTTTTAGGAATGGAAAACATATCTTACCATGCGAGAACTGAGAAATATCTTATAAAAGGAACTACAGTACCTTAGTGCATCTAAACCTGAATAAAGTTTTTGGATTCATTTTTCTTCAAAGAATATTGCTGATCTAATAAAACATATCTAATGTACGTTCAAATGAACGAGGTTAATGAACGGGTCAAAAGAATGAACGATCCTCTGATGAACGGATCATTAAAAAGAACGAACATTGCCCACCTCTAGTTTTTAAGCATGCTCTTTCAAAAAGAAAAAAAAAAACTTTTAAAATCTCAGAAACAACCCCATTATGGAAGAAAATCCTGTCATTTTACCGATTCGCTTGTGAAGGGAGTTTTTTTTTTTTTTCAGAGATAGAGAACTTTAGGTTCAAATAAAACGCAGTTAAATGTTGTTAATTGCTGGAATGTTGCTTTATTCGAAAGCTGCTTCTTTGCCATTTTTATTTAAATATGATTTCTGGCATATGGCCACCTCTGCTGGCTCGGAGAAAGTCCAATAGGAAAGTCCAATTTTCTCACTTTCTGCAGCGAAAGTGGCCGAATGTCAGTAATAAGGTGGCGAATGTTCTCTTCCAAGGCGTCAATCGTCTGTAGCTTATCGGTACAGACCAGAGACTCCGCATAGCCCCACAAGAAGTAGTCAAGCGGTGTTAAATCTCATGATCTTGCAGGCCAATTCACGGGTTCATTACACGAAATCATTTGTTCACCGAACGTTTCTTTCAATAAATCAATTGTGACACGCGCTATGTGGCTTGTTGCATCGCCTTGTTGTATATTTATGATGAAATGGCAAACCGAACTGAACACAAAACAAGTGATAGCTATCAAAATGGCACACGACAGTGTTGTCAAGTTAAAGTTATATACCACTAAAAAAACACCCTTGACATGCTTCAGTTATACATATATAAAATCAGAAAAAACTCTAATTCTTTGCAATTTTCTTCTTTATTTTTAGACAAGATTCTAGCATTTTTGTTATGTATAAAAAACGTCTCTAAATGTTTCCTGCTTGCATTGCTTCTTCAAAGAGATGCGGAACTCCTGTCAGTTTGTCAAATTATACCGCAATAGCAAACTCTGAAGTGCAAGTCTGTGCCTTATTGACAATCTAACCAACGAAACATTACAGTGCTGGCCAAATTATTAGACTAAGACTGTTTTAAAAGCAAATTCTTTATTGATTACATAACTATAGACACATTAACGAACAGTGAAATAATTATCTAATATTTAGTATGCATTTCCTTGTTCTTGATGAGTATTTTAAGTCTTTTTGGCATACTTTTCACAAGGTTTACACCATTTCTTAACTTTTTAAAAAAGGAGGTAAAATATTGTTTATACTCACCATTATAGTATATACACTCATACACATACTCACTAATTACCTAAAACTAACTTTAAATATAACAGAACACACTAATAAAAAGAACTAGTGAACTGTTTAAGTTGATTGAGGTTATGTTCCTTGTAGGTAGATAAACAAAGAGCATAAACAAAGCAGACAGTGCTGCCACCTGCAAACATTAAATTATGCTAAACTAGCGTAATAATTAGTGTACAGTATGTACTGTACTTTAACAGTAAAATACATAGTATTTCAGTACAAATAGTGTACAAAAAACAAAAAAACCCTCTTTGGTCTAATAACTTGGTCAGCACTGTAGTTCCGTTTGTAAAGATCTTAAATTTCAGAACAGACCTTACTAAATCATACCAGTAGGAAATGTATACGCATTATTACTTAACATGAAATTTCGAAGTAAACACTGGTGGTATCGCATCTGATCGATAGGGGTTTCGCAATCATTTCACCAGAATGTGTTTTCCAGGCTGTCATTTGCAGTAGATAGATGGCTTTGTTTATTTACATGTGCAGAGCATGTACGGTTATACACAGAACGGACAGCAATATTCACTTTGGTATATTAATCTGATACTGGTTCAAAACGTGTCAGTTTGATATAGCTGCTGCTTCGTTATGTGCTTTTCTTGTGAAACACAAAGATTTGAATCAAGCGATATAATTGTTGTTATTGTAATATCATCAATTTGACCGTTGTCAGTTTCATGTGTGATAATCGATTCAAGTTGAACTGTAAAGTTGATTGTACAAATGTCATCTGGGTTAATCTCTTCATAAATTTAAAAAAAAAAAATACATTTTAGATGCGTTTTTTATAAAATAATGTTTTTTTTTTATTTTGAGAAGGTTGAAAGAAAATACAGCCAAATGTATTTACACCAGTATTTACGAATCAAATCAACTTGATATTCCCGATTTAGGCATCAACAATTTCATAGGGTTGGCTGGGATAATTGTGACTCGGGGGAATTGTGAACGACACCTATAACTTTAATATTTACGGTAATGTTATGAAAAAAACAACAAATAGTGTAATCTTTAGTTCTTTGTTAATATGCTTAAATCTTGTAAACAATCATCCAACTTCTGGTACAGATATTCAATTACTGAAAAAGAAAAAAAACATTTTTTTATCTTTTATCTCGGTTTGACAACGCGATGCATTTTTTTTTTTATGTCACCGCAAAGATGCAATTTTGTTTTTTAAAGATAAATATTTGTTTCGTATTTGTTGGTCTGATCATTTTTACAAAGCATATGGATCTTTGTTAAGAAAGGTAAGAGACATTATCTTTTGTGTTTCATCAGTAAAACATTTTTTTTTTCAGAATGCTTATTTATAGACGGGGTGTGGTTCTCTGACTTACTCTACAATATAGGTTTTAAAAACTTTTTACAGGTAAAATTTAAAATCATAAATACAGTACGCAAGCTTTTGTCTACTTTAGCTTTAGAAAAGAAATTAACAAATAATAAATAAACACCTGAATTACTGAAATAAAATACTCGTTTGATTAAACATACTTACAAACCAATAAAAGTACAGGGTTCAGAATAAATAGCTCTTATTCCTTTTTCTCTCCGCTATTTCTCTGGTGCCAGTGTTATTGCGTAAGTTATAGCTATGAACTTGTGCTGTACCTATAGAGTTTACTATTTCAAAATCTGAAACGGGATGTTGCTTATAATACAATACTGCCGTAGGTTGGCAGAAGACAGTAATTGCAAATTTTTATTTTTCATTTTTTCCACTCAAGTCATCTATTGTACGTCAATTGTATTATATAACCTTGCTTATTTGGTTTCCGTTGGAAAAAAAAGCGCAAAAAAAGTCATATTCAAACATTTCCTTATTGTTAGTATTGAATCCAAAACGCGTTTCCTCAAATATCTTGGAAACTCCTTTCTGCAGATATTACCGTCTACCTGCCCTCAGCAATATATGCCTATATTACTAGCACCTCAAGCGTAGAAGTTCACTTTCATTTGATATGGCTGAGAAAAGAAACAAAATTTCTTGCAACAAAATAATCCTTTGTCAGTCGATTAGTGACCTCTTCACTGTCAATGTGTTACCCTACGGTGTTCTTTTGCTAGATTGCCAATGCTTTTTTGAAGAGATGAGTGACAACGAGATGGTGTTACTGTACACACAGCAACGGCATCGCTAAAACATTAGCTGCAAGTGAAAAATGTTCCCTGGGCACTTGATATATTTTATATATCGTCGCCTCCGAAGAACAGTAGGATATCTTACTGTTATTTCTGGGATTAGATGCCACACTCTTGCTTTGAGGCAACGACGTGACGTTCCAGGAGCCGATATCCTTGAACGTTTTTCCGATTCCGAGTCACAACTGACTACAACTGAATTAATGTCGAGGACTGCATACTAAGTGCCTTGCCTCCATTATTTTTTATACCGATAGATGGCAGCAACATCAACGGATCGAACAGTTTATGAGAATTTAGAACTAGTCCAAGAGCTATAGTTACCTGGAGCTAGCACCCCCCCCCCCCCCAGAGGTATCGTTTTACTTGGAGTACATTGAGACCACGAGCATATTTAACGTCGCCCAGTCCCCTTTAATAACGACGGTGGATCTTCGACCATCGAGGTTCGAACTCGGGACCCTCCGGCCCCGAATCCGACACTCTACCGATCGGGCTACCACGGCCCTTGAAAGTTTTTCTCCTATGATATTTTACCACTGAAAACTGCCAAAGTAAGGCGAGAACATTGCGAGAAGTGCAAGTTTCCAGTCAGTAAAAATCATTTGAATGTGACAAGAATGCAATGGAAGACCCATTTTTGTAACACTATATAAATGCTCAAAATATGCAAATCTGGCTAATTCTATTTTTAAAACAAAGTGATTTAGTGTATGGGACATGTAATGAAGTGTGAATTAACGTTTCTGTTGTAACGTTTAAAGATTATTTCGATAGGTTTTGGTGCTTGTAGTTCAGATTTGAATTTAGGACGCTCTTTTCTGCCTCCCCTTTATAAGCCTTTATTTGCTCATAGATTTACAGTGGGTGGCTAAATTATTAGGGACACTGCTTACATTCTCGTGTTTTCAAGTTTACACTCATTTTTTAAGAAACTAGGGGGATCTGCCCCCTTGTTCGCTCACGCTCCCCCAAGCCCCGAAGATTGCTTCGCAATCTTATTTGATTCGCAAAGTTTTAAATCGTCAATTAGAAATTATTATTTACTTTTTCGTTTCTTCATTAGTCTTACCAGTAAAACAGTTTAAGTTACTGGATCCAGTTCAGCCTTGCCAAAATTAACTCTAAACTCCAGTAGATAGAGTTCATTGTGTACCACTTTTTCGATTCTTCATTACAATCTTACCAGTGAAACGGTTAAGTTACTGAATCCAGTTCAGCCTTGTCAAAATAAAGCCTTTCCCTGCATGTCAAACATTGCCAAAAAATATTTTCAAATTATAAATAAAGTACTGAATTTTTTTGCTTCAACAATGAAATAATACCGTCACGGGTGCTATGGCGCGAGTTTCATTGTTGATGACGTCAGCGTTACTTGATCAGTGAATTGGTTCTTTTATATATATGAGGATAATCATAACGTTTCTTCTAACGTAATTCTAATTGAAAACACTCCAGTTGTCATGCTAGAGTGCTAATTGAATGCTGTCATTTGCAGTCAATACCATTGTTACAGTAAAATAGGAAATATATGCATTGCGCTTGAAATTGAATATGACGGACCCATTTGTTGACACTAACAACTTACCTGAATGAAACAACTAGGTGGTTCCCGAATAATGTAGAGTTCTGCAGTTTATTTGCGTAATACAATCTTGAATTCGCATTACTGTGGTGATTATTATGTTAACATCAAAATGTTGTCTTACTAACTGTGTCGTTTCCGAAATTTTAAAGGTATTTTTTTTCCGAAAGATAATGCTTAAAAACATAGGCCCTACCATTTTTTAAATAATTTGACGAAGTTTAATGTTTTAAAAAAATGGTTTAATCGTTGCGGATTCGATTTCATTTTTTACTCTTCTGCACATGACATCACAAGTGATCAAATGCCATTCATTGATGCAATTAGCGCAAGCGCAATATTTAATTCGCTCCTTTATTCACATGTACTGGCAATGATATGGTGGACAGCAAGCGTACGGCGTAATATTTAATTCACTTCTGAATTATGATAACAGGGAAATGCGGTAGACATTTTTTGGGTCCATATTATTATTATTATTATTGAGCAATCACGATTGCTTATTGCTTTCATTTGACTGTTTTTGGCGTCCTTTGATTTTATTTTCCCACCGCCACCCTCCACACCATCACCGTCGACCGGCTCCTCACGATGCTGCTCCTATAGCGAAAGCCGTCTCCAGGTTGCATCCATATCCTACACACACGCGCATACATACACTACTACTACACACACACACACACACCCGCACACATACACAAACACATACACACACGCATAAATACAGACACCTACAAATACACACACACACACACACACATACACACAGCTACCCACGCACTCATGCCTGCACACAGACACAAACACATATGCCTACACACAAACACACATACCCCCACACACACAAACACATACGCCCACATACACACAAACAGAAATTGACAAAATTCAAATTAATTATTTTTATTATTTTTTTGCTCATTCTGTCAACTTCAGAGACTAAAAGTTGTACCTTTGACTAATGAAAACAACTCTTCTTTGTCTTATAAATGATTAGTTTTATGAAAAATGTAAGATTTTGGTACACGGGTTTTGTCAACGAGAGTTATAGTATTAAAATTGTTACGCTTCATTCATAACCATTTGATTGCTATGCATGTAAGAACATCAAAATCATCATTTGATTAATCTTAATATGTTTATTTAAACGTAAGAACGCAAGCTCTAATTAGATAAGTATTTAACCTTTGACCAGCCATAATGAGAAAAAACTGGAAGCCTTGCAACGTTGGACGCCGAATTACCCCCCTCCCCTTTTTTTTTACAAATGACCTAATACTAGACGCATTACCGTGGAAAAGAAGGAACATAAAGTTAAAATATGTATGTTGTGCATTGAAAGATATTTACTTTTTAATCAGATATTTAAGAAGAAAAATCACTTAACTTCTTATAAGCAAAATGAGATATTTTATAGCCTTTTTTAAGATTTTACGTATTTAAAGGTGAAAATAAAAAAGCATCTTCGCGAAACAAAACCGTCTAATACTTTCATTGCTATTTTTTGAAACTTCTCAAAAAACATTGCTGCCGTCAAACGAAATGAAACGTAAGAGTAACGCATCCAATTCACTCCTTATATTTCATACAAAAGACACGACGCATTCCGTAAAATGATCCTGAAAAGCGCACTCAACCATTCCGGCAAAAATTCTTACTGTATGATGTCTTATTCCCGCTCATATTTATACATATTTAAAAAGAAAAATTCCTTCAAGACTTTACTGAAAATGTGTAGAAAACAAAATATAATATAGCTGAAAAATTCTAAAGAGGAAATGTGAAGTAGAGGTGAGGATTGTAGACAGCCTAGAGATATTCTTCCAGGAATTTAATATTTAAAATGCTTTCGTTTTTTCGTACCACACAGAAGTGCATAAAATAAAGAAATATGCTGTGTATTATAGACCTGCGCTTATTTTTCTCCGAGTTATTCCGTGTATGAAAGATTATGCTGTACGCAATCCACAAAGTATGTTGAGTTCTCAGAAATTGAGAAGTTATTAAATTCTCCACAGCACTAAAGCGGACGTAAAATCGTATAAGAATTGGGCATTATTTGAAACATCTAAGTATTAAGAGCAGTTTCCATCTCATTGGACTAAACACAGTGTACAACTTAGCACTAGCGTATTTCACAATTACATATCTATATATATAAAAATGGAGTTTGGTAAATTTGTTCCCTAAGATCTCAGAAACTACCCGGCAGATTTGGCTGAAACTTTCACCGTTTGTTCTTTTTGGTACTGGGGAGGTTTGTAGACCATTTCGAAAAAATTCCGATTGATAGTTCCTTTTTTATTCTAATTTGTCCAAATTTTCGCATAAATGCCCAATATGACGGTGAAAAAATAAGTGCACATATTAAAATTATGTGTCTATCTAAAGCGCTTATTTTTCTGCTGAAGATGGCATCTGTTAGAAAGTTCTAAGTTGTATGAAAAACGAGTTATGAGCTTTTTTTGTTCCATGTTCGAAGGCTTTCCTCAACCCAATTCATTATTTAGTGTATCATCTCAACTCCCAGTTAATAGCTAGGATTGTTGAATGTTTTTGTGTTTCGTCTGACTGTTTGAGGCTTTTCTCAAGTCAAGTGTTAAAATAAGGTTTTTCCCCCAAGATTGGCTAATAATAACTAGATTTGGTTGATTATTTTCCATTTAAACGGAACTTTAGTGTAATTAATGGGTTTTTTTATATTTATTGTGCTGATTGGATTTTTAATCATTATCCAATCTAACAGCAGAAACCTCGCCAAAATTTATGCAAAGATTTCAGTAGCGGATGCATTTGGCAGTTTTTTCAACTGTCGCGGTTTTTGAAGTCAAAGACTACGTAATAATGTTTGTCAGCTTTCACCATGTAAACGAAATATCGTCAAAGAATCTTCAAAAACTTTTTTTACTGTAAAATAATCCAACAACTAAATTAGGCAAATGCATAAACAGCACAAAAACTTCCATTAATGTGACTTTGTGCACAAATTCAAACCATCGCCAAATTTTACTACTTATTTTGGAAACATTTCGGATGAAATTGTTTAGCACCATTTTATGGTGACCAAAAGCATCTTAGCATATGGATAAGAGATCTTAGCAATATCTCTTTAACAAAAATTAGTAACATACCGTTTTACAAAGTAAGGAGGGGGAGCATTATCCAAGGTATCCCAAAACGATTCCTGCAAATTCGGTAGCATTTTAAATCGCACCAAGAACCCACAATAATTGAAATTTTTCAAAATAACTAAAGCAAGTTTAAGGGGATCACGGGTGCGCGGCTACATTTTTTTAAACAGTTCGTTCTTCAATAGACATACAGAGAAGGTAAGACTCCATGTAAAAAAAAAGTTTTAACTGATAAATCTTTTTAAACATGTGAAGTTTAATTTCATATTTCGGAAATTCTTCAAATTTGTATACGCTTAAATTTCGTGTTTTCGTTTCTAAATGAATATTATTTTGCTCTTTTTACTTACTGCTACTTTAGTTTTATGAGTAAGGAAGAAGCTGGATTTTAAATCTTTCACTTTAAACAGAAAACAAATGCAAGTAACGATTGTTTCTCATAATTATTGCTAACCCAGGCAACGCCGGGTATTTTTGCTAGTTATATATGAAAGAGTAGGAAGCAAAGGGATGTAAGTGGACGTTTTCAAGTTTTGAGTAACACACATTTAAGGGGTCACAGTACCTTTTAAACGCTTTTTTTTAATTTAAGTGAATATTATATTTCTTTGAAACCATAACATGCACATTTATTTCTTAATCAATAATTTATTTTCAAAATTTAAAAATATTGCCTACTTTCTTTAAAAATACAAAAAATTGAAGAAAATTTCAATTTTTTGAAACCCCTAAGGCTCTTTTATTTTTGCACCAATTAAAAAAAATTTTTTTGCTAAACGATCACTATAATCATCTCTAAAAATCTGTGGATTCATTTGCTTATGAGTTCAGGAGAAAATTTTCTGTGATTAGTTATGTAAAAGATCAAAGTTTTTTTTTTTTTTAAATTGGTTTTTAAAGGTTTAACTTGCTCTAAACATTAGAGTAATTTATGAAATGCTTATCCAATGCACAGTTTTGTCAAATATGTTATCTCAATTGCAAAAAGTATTACTTTAAAGCTGTATCTTAACTAGAAACAAATCCTTAGGGATTCTAATGACATGAAAACACAAAAAATACCATCATCGAGAAAAAGCGATTTAAAGTTTTTCTTTTGCATAAGAACACATAGCGAGCATGGCCTAAAACCACTCATAACTTTTTAAATATTTGAACTAAAGCAATGAAACATTTTCTCTGGGTTCAGAATAGTTTTTAGTTTTGAAATAAGCAATAAAATTTTTTTGATCGTTTCACCATTTTTGAGGTACTGTAACCCCTT
Source organism: Uloborus diversus (assembly GCF_026930045.1). Taxonomy (NCBI): domain Eukaryota; kingdom Metazoa; phylum Arthropoda; class Arachnida; order Araneae; family Uloboridae; genus Uloborus; species Uloborus diversus. Next base: position 12,456,610 of record NC_072735.1, read on the forward strand.
AAAGATTAGCTTTTAGGTAAACTTACACTGAAAAGTTTTTCTAAATCATGCTGTATAGCAGCACCTACCAGGGCTACTAGTACTATTCCTTGCCCCAAGACAGAGAGATTCAGGTTCACCTACTATTTTTACTGGTTATCTCCAAATTTTTAGTTTTGCCACTTACATTTATTTGCTTCTCACTGCCTCATAAATATATTCTAGAAAATAATTTGGTACACATGGTATAACCTTTAAATATATTTTTTGAATTTAACGGTGAGTTGTTTTATTGTAAAAATCCGCTTCCATAGAACGAAATGCATTATTGTAATGGAAATAAATATACAGTGAAGTAATTGGTATTGAGAGTTACTGAATGGAACGTTTTAAGCAGAAATATGATACGTAAGTTCTTTTAAAACGAGCATGAAATTCATCTAAATTGTGTGTGGACAGTTTCCATCTGTGACAGTCAGAAGCAAAGGGATGTAAGTGGACATTTTCAAGTTTTGAGTAAAACGCGTTTAAGGATCAGGTCCTAGGTACGTTTTCATTGAAAAGTTTATCTAAATCTACTGCATAGCAGTACTTACCAGGATTACTAGTACTATAACTTACCGCAAGACAGAAGAGAGGTTCAGCAACCATTTGTGTGTACAAGTTACCTCCAAATTTTTAATTTCGCTATTTACATCCCTTTGATTCTCACTGCGTCATATTAGATTTACTTCGTAAAATGGCGTCTAAAAGCGCGGTGTTCCGAAAAATGTATATCATCTTTGAATATTTATAAATGCCACGATTTTAACCTGTTTTTCAATTGTGATAGTTTAAAATAATGGTAGATGTCAGACTTACTTTTGAGTAAAGAAAATTCATTCTTAAGTACTACTGGAAAACTGAGAACATAAAGAATGTAAAACAAAAGTTTAGAAAGTTCATCAACAATATGTACCAACAAAACTTACGACTATTCATTTGGTGAATGCGTTTGAGGAAGAAGGTATTGTTAAGACTGTAAATGAGAACAATTTCGGATGATCACAATCATCAGTAGCCCTCACTCGCGAAAGAAAATTCACTGAAATGCTCCTTCAATCTCCTAGAAATGCTGTGCGACAAGAAGTTCGTCAGTCAGCTGAGTCTCGATCGCATTTTGAACCGTCCCCAACGAAAACATTTTATGCCTAGATTTTTACACAATTTTAAGCAGTGGAGGATAAAATGGGAGAATCGTGGTATCATGATCCCCCTCCATGAATGTGTTCAAACACTTTAGGCATAAAATGTAACCGACTACACTACTTTTCCTAAATTATTTTTAAAAGCAAGTATTTGAACTACTACTTCGTTTTGCTGTTTATGAAATAAATTTGCAACGTTTTTCCCAAATAGGTGCCTTAGTCGTGGCCAATTCGATACTTTTTATTGACCCCAGAGCAGTTTCAGAAATTTTTTGCACCAAAGCACTGTCAAAAATGAAACGCTCAATTTTGACGATTCGGCAATCCTCGAGCACTATTTCGTTATTTTCTACGATCCTTTCGTCACCGAATCACGTGATATTTGACGAAACCAGAAATCTCAAATTTTTCACGAAATAATTTCGTCCCGATTTCGTCACATTGCAGTGCATTCTGGGAGTTTTCGTTTCAGTCTTGTACTTGCTCGTTAAAATATTTTACGGCAGTTATTCTAAAGGATTCAGAAAGAAGGTTAGTATTTATTAAAATTTGTATGTGCAATGTGCCTTCTTTTATGTATTGTTACATTTTTGTTTAGTGTTGTTTATTGTTGTATTTAAAACACATTAAAATTGAAAACGACCTGTTCGATTTGGTTTGGAATTCTGTATAAACTAACTTTGAGTCACCTCCACGTTAGGCTTAACTAGCGTTATTTTTTATTTGCAAATGAAAATGTGTATTTGACATTTGTTTCCGAAAACGTACTTCCTTTATATCCCCCCGTTAGACAATTGACAAAGATGATCAAAGCATTTTTACGAATTTAAACTTACATAAAAAATTCCACCATCGCTACAGCAACGCAGATAATAAATACAGCGCCTTGATAAATAGCATAGAACTTTGAAGCTTTTAATTTCAACGTTGAATATGTTTCATGGTTATGTGTTTTCATTCTTCTTCATGAATTTTACTAATATAATTCTGGTGAACGAAGTGTTTTTGTTTAATAATTCAAAATTTTTTTCCTCTGCCATTTTTATTTTCTTAAACAAATATTCCGCCCCCCCCCCTCTCTAAGTATTGGTATTTTTTTCTTCTTCTACTCTACATGTAATATTTTATTCAATACAATAATAATTTATACAGTAGCTCTCTCACAAAAGTGTACGTAACACTTATCATTTTCAATGAAATATTGCTCTACCCGGTAGGTAAGATTAATATTTTAAAATGGGTAAAAAATATTAATTTCTATAAAGAACTATATCTTTGTGCTTTGCAGCTAAATATTTTCAATATTTTTTCAATTTTTCCCAAATTTGAAATAAGTTATTGAAGGTAACCTTGATTTAAAAAAAAAGATAAGTTAGCAGCATGTTTGAAAATAATAACAATTATAAAGCGTTCTTTGTTGTTTATTTTCACATTTAGTACGCTAAATTCTATGTTAATTTGTGTTACCTGATTTGTGATAATTATGAATTTTTCCATTATACATAGTTTCTACAGCTGAAATAAATACAGCATTAATTATATTGCCATATTTGCTGCCTCAAGGAATCATCAGCAAAATAAAGGGAATTCTCTTCAGAAGCATTTCATAGATAAACTACTAATAAGTCCAAATTTAAGTTAGAGTAATGGTTTTTGCTGCAGACAAAGTAAAATGTCTATGTAAAATTTCAATTGAAAAATTGAAAGGAAAATAAAAAGTATATGATAAAAACTAGTAAACTTTTCTCGATACGCTAGTCACTATTTTCATTACATACCTTTGAATCTCTTACTTGCAATTCTGTCTTAACATTGGCCATGGTTGCATTAATACTTATGGAGCTATCTTAGTAAATCAGTAAAGTTCTAATCAATTATGTTATATAAAGGTACCTAATTTCCCTTGAAGTTCCAGACAGGTAAATATGAAGTATGTACCAAAGTACTTCAAAGTATAAAGTATGTACTGCATGCAATAATACACTTCCTGTATTAAACATAAATTTTGCCAAACAAGCATTCTACATAGAAGCAAAATTAATAAGACAAATAATCGAATGATAAAAGAAAAAGGTAAGCTTTTTTTCAAGATTATCTAATTTCATTTTCTGTATCTAATTTTCGAACAAAGATATACAAACTTAAAGCTGTACATTTTATTGCGCTATTTCTTTAAAATTTATGGTATTAGTTTTAAAAAATCTTTTTTTTTTTTTTCTGGAATTTTTTATGCGATGCAATTAAGAAGTAAATCCCCAGCAATTTTCTCTTAAGCAAATATTGATGTAACTCTGCATAAAAGTAACCTATGTCTTATTCTTCCAGAACCCAATGTCTGCTGAGGAAGTAGCACTTCTATATTCCCAGTAGGACTGGACGATGTAGGAATTTTTACATCGTGATGCATCGCCAAACTTACATCGCGGGTAGTTGAAGCAGTTTGAATTATTCTTCCCGCTATAGGTGGCAAACCCCCGATAAGGGGAGTTTTCCTTGCAAAAATCGAAGTTTTTGTCAGAATTTTCCCAAATTTGGCACGAAACTACCCTATGGGAATTCACAAACATCAAAGGACAAATGTACCAAACTTGGAATAGATCCGACAAAAACCCACGCGGGGGATTCCCCATGCATAGCGGGACTAAAATGGGGGAACTCTCGAGCATCAAAGGAATTCTGTGCCAAATTGTTAAAAGATCTTATAAAAACTGGTTTTTGAAAAAAAAAAATAGACCCAATTAGCTGGACGAAAACTCCCCAATGAGAATTCCTGAGCATCAAAGAAGTTCTGTGCCAAATTCAGAAAAGATCCCACAAAAACTTGCTTTTATAAGGAGAACCCCAATGGAGTTGCCCCCCCCCCCCCCCCATAGAGGAAGGAAAACTAATCGGCTTGAATTCCCGAGCTTCAAACGACCTCTGTGCCAAATTTAGAAGAAATCCGACAGAAATTGGTTTTTATAAGAATAACCCCAATGAGGGGTTGCCCCCCCCCTTCCATAGAAGAACGAAAATTTTCCTGCTTTAATTCCCGAGCATTAAAAGACCTCTGTGTAAAATTTGGAAAAGATCCGACAAAAACGTGGTTTTTATAAGAAGCACCCCCAATGGGGTCCCTCCCCCCACAATAGAGGGACGATAACTACTTTTTGAATTCCCGAGCATCAAACGACCTTTGTGCCAAATTTAGAAGAAATCCGGCAGAACTTGGTTTTTGTAAGCAAAAACCCCATGGGCGTTGCCCCCCTTCCCTCAGGACTAAAACCATTGTGTGTGCATTCCCGAGCATCAAAGGACCTCTGTGCCAAATTTGGAAAAATCAGACAAAAACTTGGCTTTTATAAGGAGATCCCCTATGAAGGTTGTTCTCCCCCCCCCCCCCATAGCGGGAAGGAAACTGCTCAATGAGTATTCCTGAGCATCAAGAATGAACCTCTGTGCCAAATATGGAAAAGATCCGGCAAAAAATAGATTTTTTGCAGGAAAATCTCCCTTATGGGGTTTTAGTTAGATACCATGAGGAGTTTATGGGACCGGACTAACATGCGGGTTACCGTTTTTTTTTTTTTTTTTTTTGCTTGGATAAAAAAAAAAGCTTGGATGTAAGCAAACTTGTGGAGCACACCGATCTATCGGTTTAGAGGTTTTTATTCTAAACCGGTGTAATGATGTAGGGTGTACTGTACATCGGTATTTTATCATGCATCGATGCATCGTAAAGCCCTAATTCCCAGATATCATTTCACATTGTTCTTTAACTTGAATTTGCAGTAATTATTTTTACATTTTTAAGAAATTGTCTGCTTGTATTTTTACATTAATAAAATTTTTTTTAACATCTTTTATGTGTCTCTTTTTTCAACAAATACTTGCCTTTTGCTTTAGGCGGAGGAGGGGAGTGCAGGCCAGTCATTTCGATTTTTTTTCCAATTGTGGAAAAAGGTGTACACTCTTCAAAATTTTTATAGAGAACCAACTAAAAACACGGCCTTTCGTACGTAAAGAATAAAAGTTCAAAAATCAAAGGGGGGGGGGGAATGTCAACCCCCATAAATGACCCCCCCCCCCCGTAAATGACGGGCCTGTGAGTGTGACTATGCGCATCAAAGTGGGAAATTATGGTGGTAAGATTCTGAAGTAAAGATTTGACTAAATCTTATAAGATACAGTCGAACCTCGTTAAAATGAACTTTAATGGATCGTTAAAATCGATTACTCTTAACAGAATTCGTCTCATCCGAAAAAGAAAAAACAATGGGACAAAGAATACAAAAAAGTCCGTTTTAGAAGTAATTCTTTTTAAGCGTGTTCGAATTAACGAGGTTCGTCAGTACCGTCAAAAAAAAAAGAAAAGAAAAGAAAACTAATCAGCTCAAAAAAGAAAAAATAAAAATAAAAGAAATAAACTCAAAAAATTACGAAATTAACATGCTCAAATATGACGAAATTAATTTGACGAAACTAATACTCTCAAAACTACGAAAATGATTGTCGATTTGACGAAACTAGAATGAAGAAATATTTCGTTACATTTGACGAAATTCGCATCTTCAAACCAGAGACGAAAGCAGTCTCCTCAATTTGACGAAATGTTCGCTCGGAGCATATCCCTGGAAGCGATTTTGTCAGAAACGAATAAAATTTCGTCGAATATGAAAGTCCATTTCTGAGAGTGAGGCCGTAGGTTCTTTTATGGGGGTTGGGGGGGGGGGGTCATTCTCCAGCATGACTGACCCATAAAATGGTTTTCTGTATCTGCCGCTGCTTTTAATAAAGGTGATCATGACCAGAGAGTAGAATTGTCTGTGTGGTACCACTCGAAATTTGCACGCAAAGACTAACTCCCAGGCACGCTTTATAGTTTATGGATTTTACTGCAATGGCTTTTTTTCTATTTGGGCATGTCATGCACAGCACTTACAACACAAAAACTGCCAGTCAATAAATCAATAACATCCATTTAGTAGGAATATTCCCAAATACGAATCCAAGTGTTTCGAAAAGTGTTTCATTTGTCAGCGTTATCAGCTGTGCCAAAACAACAATGGCTGGCAACTTGATGGCGTTCGTTACATGGCTGATTTCTACTTTGGTTCATTTTACTTTTAAATTTAAAACGCATCTGTATTACAAAAAATTATTTTGCATTAGTCATTCAAAGATAGAATACATTTTTTGAGAGGGTATATCCCAACTGTTGATCTAATACATTTTCTGGTACTTCAGCATTTGGTTCCAAAAATTTACAAAACTATTGAAAGTATTGAAAAATTTAATGCAACAGTAAGGAGAAATTACTGTCCTTCTTTAACTAGAATGAACTTCTTGAAGAAGATAAAGGTCATTGAATATGAGGGGGCGTTTCGAGCATACCTTTTTATGGGCGAAGTTTGGAGGCTTACAACCAGGGGCCTTCGGACATACAACCACAGAGATGCTCCGAAATCAGTCTGTGGCCTCGTATGCCAGAAGGCTTCGTATGCAAGAAGCATGATTGCTTTTTTTGAGCAATCTCGATTGCTTATTGTTCTCATTTGACTGTTTTGATGTTCCTATGATTTTATTTTCCCACCGCCTCCCTCTGCAGCACCACCGTCGACCGGCCTCATGATCTGCTCCTCTTGCGCAAACCGTCCCAAAGTTGCGTCCATATCCAACATACACACGCATGCATACACACCTGAACACACACATACACTCAAACTCATGCCTTCACACAGACACAAACACATACACATACACTCATGCCTGCACACAGACACAAACACACACACGCACACACACTTACACATACTTACATACACACACACTCATGCCTGCATACAGATACAAACACAAACATACATACCTATACACACATGCACACACACTCATGCCTGCACACAGACACAAACACACACACACTCATGCCTGAATACAGACACAAACACACACACACACACACACACACTCATGCCTGCACACAGACACAAACACACACACACTCATGCCTGAATACAGACACAAACACACACACACATATCCACACACTCATGCTTCGACACAAACACACAAGGCGACATACACACACACTCGTGATTTCGAAAAACATAATTTGAATTCAAAATGCCATAATTCTATTTAATTAATTAATTTTTTTTTTTTTTTTGAGTTCTGGTAGACTTTTTCTTTGTTTGCGTGCAAATTGAAGACAGTCTCAATACGACAATTTATTATAGAGCTCCTCTGGCAACAAGTTCAACACTCCTTCGTGAAGATTGCATTTCTTTTATTTCCGTTAAACACTCCCTCGAGAAACTTTGTCTTCTTTTTTTTCAAATTAAAATTGAAATATTTTTTCACCTATGTAGCGAACACTGTTGTGAATGGATTAAACAAAATGGTACGCAGACGGAAATACATTGAAGTTATGTCAACTCAAATTAAGCTAAAAATGCATTTTTAAGCGTATTTTAAACGCTAAAGGAGTATTTTTGATATTTTTTGGTTGCCCTTAGGATCATACTGGATTAAACAAATCAGAAAGCATGATTGTATATACGTTTTTTTTTTCTTTTTTGACGTAAGCCGGTGCACAATCTGCTAGTTATCAAATTAATTTTTATAGGAGTAAGCACTTTTCTTGCAAAAATGTACGATTTCAGAAATTTAAATTACTTGCGAAAAAATCACTTTGAAATAAAACAATTTGAATATCTGACATTTAATTATTTGTTTTCCTTATTACCTAATTTTTTGCATTTCTGCAAAACCTTTCCTAGTGTGATGGTAAAGCTCAGTAAACTTCATTGTTTTGAAGTTTGAACCATTGATTTGTCTCCGTTTCTTCTTTTCTTCCTTCCTAAAAAAAAAAAAAAAATGCATAGTCAAACATTAATGAACAGTTTAGATACTAATTACAAGACACGAGTTTTAAGCGATTCTTTGAAGCATCATGCACGGCGTAAAATTGCTCTATTTACGCTTAATATGTAAATTAATTTAAATAAATAAATCCATTGTTTTTTTTTTCTTTTGCGTGTTAGAAAAAAACAGAAACCACTTAATTTTAATAAAAGAGTATAAATTCAAGGTTTAAACGATTATATGTTTAAAAAGATACCCGATTGCTTATTTTTTGTAACGATTTTCCTCGCGAAAAATGAGTAAGCTTCTTATAACAATTTTAAAGCAAATTAATGCAAAAAAAAAAAAAAAGATTTTATTAGTAATGCAAATACGTATAATAACGTAATCTATCACGAATCATGTATCCTAACATATAAGTTTTTTACTCATATATCCATTAATTACTTGGTGAAAATATGTTTATTTTCAAGCGCAAGTTTGAGAAAAATAAGGAGGGGAAATTGCTTAACTTTGGCAGTTACGGGCAAACTCTTGCGTGATTCAAATCATTAATGATCAAATTTATCGCAACGTGCTACGATGTCAGTAATTTGAAAGTTTTATTCTGCCGCGTTGTGTGTGAATAATATATTTCCAAACGTACTTAATTTTTTCCCTTTCTCTCAAACTGTTTAGTTTTAAATCAGTTTTTGTTGAGCGGGAAAATTGTAGTTAGCACTTGTATAAAATAAAGCAGCCGTGCAACATTTCATTCAGGCATTTTTTTAATTAGTTTTTAATCCTCTTTTAACAAGGTCACTTATCCCCTTCTTTAGAACGATATGAAGCATACTTTCTGGAACATTTTCCAAATATTTCTGAGAATATTATTTGGTTTAGCACACTTAAACATCATTGGAAACACATTTCAGGATTACACATTATAGCACACAGACATGTATCCCTTCTTTTAGAGCACTTTGTAGTACACTTTTCGGGACAATTTTCGCTGCACTTACGAAACACTCTTTTGCATTATGACGGTACTTTTAGTTGTTAATTTTACAATAAACCTCGCGAGGCAGCTGTCCACAGTTCAATGGGCAGTCTTTGACCAGTTAAGGCAGTGGTACCCATCTGGGGGGGGGGCGCTGACTGGATCATTGAAATTTCAAAAGGAGTTTTTAGGAGCATTTTTCTTTTTTTTTTTTTTTTTGGGGGGGGGGTATCTCTCAAGGGAAGTCTTAGGTATTTGGGGCTGGGGGGTTCGCCCTTACTCTTGGGAAAATGGACACATCTGCTTAAGGTCATTTTTTACTGCATTCTCGATGATTACAACCGACAGTATGTCCTTGCAACAACATGTCTAGTGGTATCCATTTTATTTACTGATCGTTTAAGAAAGCAGTTGAAAATATATTTGTTCAAAAGAACGAGATGATTTAACAATAATGCTCAAATTTATTCCCAATTAGTTCTGAAATGGGTATTTTTTCCAAAGGTAAAGAATCTAAAAACGTCACCAGCATAGTTAAATGTGAGCAAAAAAATTCCTTTTTTTTTTTAAATTCTAAATGCGCCCAAGGCTATAGTCATAAAACAACTTTTCATCTGATAATATTTTTCAGAACTTGACGATACAGACCTTTACTACTATTTCCAATTGCCAACATGAAAAAAAGAGTTTTCTAATTTGCTTTTAAATACGTGTAGAACACATGATTTAAAACAACCTAAAAATTATATTTGTGTTTTATTTGTAAATAAGAAATACGCTCGAAAATACGTAATACAAAAATGAGTTGACCTTTGACACACTCAGAGACCACCCGCATCTACCAATTGCTCGGTTTATCGGTTTTAAATGCTCATATAAATCTGAACAGGTGGGTCTCTGAGGGATTTTATTTAAATACAAGTGGTACCCGCACGGCTTTACCCGTAATAGAAAAATTAAAAGGTCTTTCGGTTCGCTTGTATTTTTACAAATAATGTGTACGGTGAATTTTCTCGCCGTCTGGCTTGTACCTATGTTACGCTTCCACGTTATGATAATTTCGTATCGCGCCAATTGGCTTGTGCTCATGTTACGGTTCCACGTTTTGATAATTTCGTAATTTCCTCGTCCATCTTATGATAATTTTCTTCTTAAAATTGGAATAGAAAAAGAACCACATCGAATTTTCGAAAAATCGCTTCGAGGTGCCCACCAAATGCCACAAACTAACTTTGTGCCAAATTTCATGAAAATCGGCCGAACGGTTTAGGCTCTATGCGCGTCACGGAGATCCAGGCATCATACAGACATCCAGACGGAGATACTTTCCGCTTTATTATTAGTAAAGATATAAAAAATTACATTATTATCAGTTACAATTTTGATTTGCTCTTGAAAAAAGTTTTGTAATTTAACATTAATGTATGTAATAAATTAGACAAAACCAATGCATAAAAGCTTTTCAATGATAAATAAAACATAAACGACACTAGAGAGTAGGTGCTTTACAGAAGATAACCTGTCAAAGTGTAGAAAAAAAAATGTGTATTAGTCAACGCCTTGAAACATGAAGCCTTCATTAGCCAATGACTGAAAATCAAGTTAAGTCTGATGCGGGTATGATGTTGTGAAAAGGCGATTAATTTGTTTTCATTTAGTGAAAGACTATGATTATGTCTGATATGCCAAGGCGATGTTAGTGGACAGAAGAAAATGTAATGTTCCGGAGAACCTAATTCCCCGCAAGAGCAATTAGCAGAATCAGAAAGGTTAAATCTGTGAAGATAGTGTGGGAATGGTATATGACCAGAAAATAAAATTGTCTCAAACCTACTTTTGATGCGGGGAGAAAAGCGAACAGTGGGAAGAATACGAAGACTTTACGTCCAGTATTTGCTTCATTCCACCTAAATTGCCAGTCATCTACAAAAATTATTTGGAATCTCTCACGGTGACTTTTAATATTATAACTTTAATCCAATTTTTAAAAATATTGTTGAGTTTGTTGATTAAATTTAGCAAAACATGGGAATATAAAAACGCGATTCTAGTTGCTACCCATTAAAATAAAAATCACCGTCTCTGACTATTCGCATTCATAGAGGGCTATAAAAAGGCCCATTAGTGTAAGGTGAATATTTCTTCAATAGCATCCGTAAGCCCTCTAAAATTGACGTTTAATATTATAATTGACTTGAAACTGACCCTCTAAAATTGGCTTTTAATATTATAATTGACTTGAAATTGAACCTCTAAAATTGACTTTTAATATTATAATTGACTTACTATGAGAATTGACCTAAAATTGACTTTTAATATTATAACATTAATCCATTTTTTAAAAATATTGTTGAGTTTGTTGATTAAATTTAGCAAAACATGGGAATATAAAAACGCGATTCTAGTTGCTACCCATTAAAATAAAAATCATCGTCTCTAACTATTCGCATTCATAGAGGGTAATAAAAAGACCCACTAGTGTAAGGAGAATATTTCTTCAATAGCATCCGTAAACCCTCTAAAATTGACTTTTAATATTATAATCGACTTGAAATTGACCCTCTAAAATTGACTTTTAATATTATAATTGACTTGAAATGGAACCTCTAAAATTGACTTTTAATATTATAATTGACTTGAAATTGACCCTCTAAAATTGACTTTCAATATTACAATTGACTTAATATGATAATTGACCTAAAATTGACTTTTAATATTATAACTTTTAAAATATTGTTGAGTTCGTTGATTAAATTTAGCAAAACATGGGAATATAAAAACGCGATTCTAGTTGCTACCCATTAAAATAAAAATCACCGTCTCTAACTATTCGCATTCATAGAGGGTCATAAAAAGACCCATTAGTGTACGGAGAATATTTCTTCAATAGCATCCGTAAGCCCTCTAAAATTGACTTTTAATATTATAATTGACTTGAAATTGACCTTCTAAAATTGACTTTTAATATTATAATTGACTTGAAATTGACCCTCTAAAATTGACTTTCAATATTACAATTGACTTAATATGATAACTGACCTAAAATTGACTTTTAATATTATAACTTTAATCCAACTTTTAAAAATATGGTTGAGTTTGTTGATTAAATTTAGTAAAACATGGGAACATAAAAACGCAATTCTAGTTGCTAACCATTAAAATAAAAATCACCGTCTCTAACTATTCGAATTCATAGCGGGTCATAAAAAGACCCATTAGTGTAAGTAGAATATTTCTTCAATAGCATCCGTAAGCCCTCTAAAATTGACTTTTAATATTATAATTGACTTGAAATTGACCCTCTAAAATTGACTTTTAATATTATAATTGACTTGAAATTGATCCACTAAAATTGACATTTAATATTATAATTGACTTGAAATTGACCCTGTAAAATTGACTTTTAATATTATAATTGACTTAATATGATATTTGACCTAAAATTGACTTTTAATATTATAATTGACTTAATATGATATTTGACCTAAAATTGACTTAATATGATAATTGGCCTAAAATTGACTTTCATTATTATAACTTTAATCCAACTTTAAAAAATATGGTTGAGTTTGTTGATTAAATTTAGTAAAACATGGGAAGATAAGAACTCGATTCTAGTCGCTACCCATTAAAATAAAAATCACCACCTCTAACTATTCGCATTCATAGAGGGCCATAAAAAGAACCATTAGTGTAAGGAGAATATTTCTTCAATAGCATCTGTAAACCCTCTAAAATTAGATAACTATTAAATCAGTTAATCAAATCTCGCAGAGATAAGAACACGTGAAATTCCGCAGAGATAAGAACACTCCGCAAGTTCTGAATCTGGAAGGACCTCGAATTCTAGACCAATGGTAATAACTAGAGAAGCTCAATAAAAGCTAAAGTTTAAATGTTCCTGTTTCCTTTATAGATACGTATTTTTTTTTAAATTCAAAAGCTTCTTTAGCTTTCATCAATAGTTGTAAAGAAACGAACTTAAACGAAAAAAAAAAAATCAAAATAAACCACAAGCTCAATGACATTGAACACAAGTAAGGTTTATTTCTTACATTGAAAATCGTAAAAAAAACTCACAAAACTTGCTTCAAATAGGAAAAAAAAAGTTAATATTTATGGGGAAGGATAAAAGTAGTGGAATTTCGAGAGAAAAACAAATTTGAAGAAAAATTCCTTTCATCGCTGCACGTCATTAATATTTCTAAACATCATTTTGATGCGTGTATTTTGTATACTTTCTTACCATTTTTATTCGAGAGAGGCAACAGTAAGATCACATTTTTCATATCAATAAATAAATTTTTGTATTTTCCCCACTTCTAGAAATCGTATTTGCTCACATGAATGTTGTGTGTGTGCGTGAGTTCTAAAATATATATTCCTTCCGTAGCGTAAGATCTCAAAGGGTTTTGAACTTCAGATATTTAGAAAAATCATTAAGAAACTGAATGGAATTTAATAAATAAATTCATGCGAAGCTGAAAACAGCGTTTTAAAAAGTTGGTCATTTTATAAAATGCGAAAATGAAACATTAAAGCACACGTGTTTTATTTTTTACTGAAACGCATCATTGCTAAAAATGTTTAGTAAACTGCTTTGTTTCAACGTTTTTACATCTAGAGTTAAAAAATTAAAATGTACAATACAAAACAATCCTTAAAGAAACTTTTTTAACGACTTCAATGGATCATTACACCTAAAAATTAAAAAATAATGGTTGGGCTTCTTAAAGCTACCGATTTGGGAATATTAGACTTAAAGCACTCTTGTGAAGCTTGAATAAAAAAGCGAGTAGATTTAGTTAGCTACTGTTACGTCATTGCATCATATACAAGCCTTGATTATTCAGTGAACTATGCAAAATGTCTGCGAGACTCCACAAAACAACTCAACTCAGAATAAGAACCAAGCGTTATTTAGTTTTAGGGGCCGTGGTGGCCTGATCGGTAAGGCATTGGACTTTGGGCCGGAAGGTCTCGGGTTCGATCCTCGCTGGTCGAAGAGCCACCGCGGTCATTAATGGTGACTGGGCGACGTTAAATATGCTCGTGGACACAATGTCCTTCATGTAAAACGATACCTCTGGGGGTGCCAGACCAGAAAGTTATTCGGCTCCTGGCCTGGTTCTAAATTCTCGAACTGCCCATAGATGGCACTACCATCTATTGTGTTGTCTTCTGAAGGCAAAGCGCCTGGCACGCAGCCCTTCATTGTTTGAGGGCCAGAGGCCCCGTTGATACTCTTTAGCTTTAGTCCCGTCCTCGTCGACTTGCTTGGATAATGGTTTGATTTTGGTAGAGCTTCGGCAGTGGAGCACTGTTGTCTTCTCAAAACAGGATTTTCATCCCTAAAATTAGAACTGTTATATTGGTTAGCTAACAATGATTGTTATAATCATCTTGTATAAATTGGGTAAATGGTGTATACATAGTTTTCCTAAATTCAAATTTCTCTTCATTGGAACCAAAATACAGTTCGCTTACAACACCAGCCGAATCAGCTACTGCTAGACGGGGCGGAAGCAAATATTCGCCCCTGGCGCTGTCATTTCTTGCGGTGGATTTGCCAGCAAGTTCATCTAAAGAGGAGGCAAGCGCGACATTCGCTACGTGCGCCGAGATAAGAGAGGGCGCCATCATAACTTAAGCTTTTGCTGCATTAAAATTAATTAATTAATTTATATATATATATATATATATATATATATATATTTCTTTTTAAAAAAATAGTTTTTAGAATGCAAATATATTAGATTTAATTCCAGTATTTCGTAGTACACATAGATTCCAGGTCACATGTTCAATTATCTAATAATTAATATGAAAATTTTATGAAATTAATATGAAATTAATATGAAAACTTTATTCCAACATTCTGTGTGTGTCTGCGACAGAAAATATTCGCCCCGGTCACCGTCATTTTTTAGGACAGCCCTGGAAGCCGTTCCAAAAGGGAAGTAAGCGGGAGGGATCACCCAGGGCGCCAAAATATGAGACGGCGCAATAAATTATGGTATACCTGATATACTAATGGTATAAATAATAAAAAGTTTATATTTGAGAATTTTATGAAAGTAATATTTGTGAACAGTGGAGTAAATAGGGATGGACCGGAATAGTTTTTTCCAGGGGCACAACAGTAAACGGGTTGGTAATTTCAAAAGGGTATTCCTGAAAAAGTTATGATTTTTTTTAACTACCTTAATGACCTTTTCGTAGCAAAAATAGTAATAATAGAACTAAGGGGGGAAAACAATACTTTATCAAAAATTAGTTTGAATTTTTATAGCTTGAATTTAAATTATGTTTTTTTGCAAATCACGAATTGTGATAGGATCCTACTCATTGGATTTCTTGTTTCGACTAATGGCTTTTATCGCGGCCGTAATATGAACTCAAGGCGTCAAAATTTAAATGAATGCCAGGGGGAGAGTTTCGCATTTTGTTAATTTATGACATGTTGATTTATGACGTGTTTAGAAGAGGACGTCAAGGCAGACGTGATTAAGCAATTTATGATTGGCCTCTTACTTCACCGGACATAACACTTTGCGATTTTTTTCTACCTGGGTATATGAAGCATACTGAGTTTGTATCACCCCCTTACTTAATAAGCTTGAGGAACTGAAAAATCAGATAACTGCAGCAATTTCTTTCTGTGGATGCGGATATGCTACAATGTTTAAATACAGGTGTGTTCTCGTTTGGGCGTCTGGTGTACTGCACATCGAACATCTTTTGAAAGATTTAAGCCCAATAGCAGAATTTGTTCATGCAATCTGTGACGCAAGGTAAAAACTAAAACAAAAAGTCTGCAATATAAACAATTATTAAATGAGTTCTTAAAATCTAAATCGTCACCGAGAAATAATTCAAAATAATAATAAAATAGTAATAAAAAATATGCTGCTGATGCAAATATAAACATCCCGAAATATATCGTACAAATGAGGCACTAAAAAGCAAGGGATGCAAGTTCCAAATTTAAAATTTCGAGATATCTTATACCAATGGGGTCGTTTCCAAAATTTTAAAAATATTTTTTTCTGAAAGAGCATGCGTTAAAACATACGGTCTGACCATTTTTTAAATAATTTGTTTAAGTTTAATATTAAAAAAAAACTTAAATCGTTGCGCTTTTATTGTTTACATTACTGTCGTGTGACATCACAAATGATGAAATGCCATTCAATGTTGCCATTCACAGAACAAAATATTTAATTCGCATCTTTACTCACCTGTATTGGCAACGGTATGTTTGATAGCAAGCGTAGAGCGCGATTTTAATTCGCTGCTTGATTATCATAAAGTGGAAACGTAGTAGAAAGATGGGCCAAATTGCATCATTTGTGACGTCATAAAGACCACGCCTTGTTTGAAAAATCGGACATTTTAAAAAATTAATTTAAAAAAAAACTTTTGGGTAAATGAAAGTATTTTCTGGGTCCATGTTTTTTTTTTTTTGCTTATTCTATAAATTTCAATGACTAAAAGTAGTACTTTTGACTGAAGGAAACCAACCCATTGTAGGAGAACTACTCCTCTGCTTTGGGGCAGGAGATAGAACTAGTGTCCCTTGTAATAGATGCTGTACTGCAGGAATTAGAAAAAAAAATCAATGAAAGCATACCTAGATAATGAACTTCAAATACTTTTTTTGCAAAACTTTAAAAAGTCCACTTACCCCTTTGCTTCGTACTGCCACAAATCTTCATTAGCTGAAATTTAAGAGTTGTTTCCTAAAACTCTTTCTTTTCCCCCATTAAAGAAGTTTTTTTTTAAGATCTGCGATATGCGTTGTAGCACCGTGCTGTTTCTGCTGCCAGGGATTTAATAGTGTAAATATTTTTCGTTTTTACGCCACTTTTACTCTTACAAATATACACGCTCGGAAATGCACAATTCGTTTTGAATAACTACGCATATTGACTAATACTTGCTGTTAACTTCTAGGGTCCTCATTTACATCAATGAAAACTAAAAAACGCTGTTCAATAATCTTTCATTACGAAAAATGTATGAGAAATGATGACAACGATGTTAAAGACATAATTTATGAAATGCTCTTGCGTTCAAAACAAATTTTTGTTTCGGAAAAAAAGTCCATATTTTCTTTTATTTCAAATTGGTCTTAACTTCTTCGACAGCCCTCGTATACATGCACATCGACAAACAGACTGAACGGCACAAGTTGGATACATCAAAAGATATTAGTTTCAAAATTTGTATTTTTACTAAATTATATGTCATATTTTTACAAGATATTAATCCACATTTCATGTTTTTATTATATTTTTAAAATATTTATTTTTTTTGAGCAATCACGATTGCTTATTGTTCTTATTTGACTGTTTTGAATTCCTATCTTTTTTTTTTCCCGCCAGCACCACCGTCGTGTCGTCCGGCCTCACTCCCCTCATGCTGCTCCTCTTGCGAAAACCGTCTCCAGGTTGCATCCATATCCTACACACACACGCCTACACACACATACACACACTCATGCCTGCGCACAGACACAAACAGACACTCCTACACACCCACACACATACACACACTCATGCCTTCACACAGACACAAGCACATATGCCTTCATACACACACACAAACGCCTACACACACATGCGCGTATACACACAGCACTGCATACACAACACGCACACACACGCATACATACATACATACACACATACACATGCATCCACACACATGCGCCTGCACAAACACACACATGCGCCTACACAAACACACACGCGCATTCATACACACACACGCTCGTGATTGCGAAAAAACATAATTTGAATTCAAGATGCCAAAAATTCAAATTAATATATTTTTTTTTATTTTACTATTTTTTATTTGGAAGTATGCGGAAAGCAGTAATTTAAACGTTTTTTTCTCAAATATGTTTAATAAAATTTCTCAAAGTGAAATATTAAGATTGTAAAATGTACAACCTTGCACTTTTCTTTCGGCATTTATAAATTTGAAGTAGAAGAATGTGGGACGGAGTGAAATGGTGGAATATTTACTCTGCTTTTAGCGCCATCTATCTGGTAATGCTTTAACTTTGTCCTAAGATATGTAGTGTATTCCAGTCAGAAAAAAGTTATCTCTAAAGATCAAATCATATGATCATACAAGCAATTTTCCGAAATTGACTGACATTTTAAATGTTGTTGTAAGTTTAAAACTATTTTTGTTATTATGAAATAATAAAGTTCTTGAAAAAACATTCTTAATGTTATTTGAGATCAACAAATGTTCGTTGCAGCATTTTTTATAAAAATGTTAAGTTTATTTGTATATTAAATGTTTTTGCTCAATTCATCAAGTATATACGGTGTAAAGTGGATGAGACAAAGTAGAATAGTTGATTTTTTTTGCTAATTAAATCGTTTAGTAAGTCCCTAAGTCCCTTAAAAGTTCATTTATTAATTCATTCGTTTGCATTCCTTCCTTTAATTCCTACTAGTGGTACCCGCACGGCTTTGCCCTTAATAGAAAAATTAAAGGTTTTTGGTTCGCCTGTATATTTACAAAAATTGTATGGTGAATTTTCTCGCCAATTGGCTTGTACCCATGTTACGGTTCCACGTTATGACAATTTTGTATCTCGCCAATTGGCTTGTGCCCATGTTACGGTTTCACGTTATGATAATTTCGTAATTTACTCGTCCATCTTATGATATTTTTGTTCTTATAATTGGAATAGAAAAAGAACCAAATCGAATTTTCAAAAAATCGCTTCGAGGTGCACACTCCCATGCTACAAACTAATTATGTGCCAAATTTTATGAAAATCGCCCGAACGGTCTAGGTGCTATGCGCGTCACTGAGATCCTGACAAGCAGACAGAGATACGGACAGAGAGAGATCCTGACAGACAGACTTTCAGCTTAATTATTGGTAAAGATTATTTAACCATTCATTCATTTGTTTTCTTACTTATTCACTATTTTATGCACTCATTTATCTATTCTCATATATCGATCAACTAATTATTGTTTTTCGTTTATTGTACCATAATTTATTCATTTAATTGTTTACTTACTCATTTATTTGATCAAAAATATTTTTCATAATTAAATATCAAGTATGTTATGCGAAAAATATTTCATTTTTACTTTGCCCCATCAATTTTTAAAGGGAACAGTTTTTGATTTTTTATGAAGGTAAAAATTGACTGCCAAAAATAAAAATTATAACGATTTATACGTTTTATTGTAAAATACATTGCTTTCTTCATGTACTGCAATTTTCAAAATAAAATTCCAATTCCTTCATTTTGAAAAAGGTAAGTTATCTCAACTATTTCACTTTGCCCCACATTCCCCTACTCCAAGAATGCGGTTCTTCAAAGGTTCGTGCTAACATATCCTGTTCGAATAGATCTCAGATACTCTAGCTTCTTGATGAAGGTTTCAGTTAACTTCCAACTGTATAATGCAAACTTGTGAGTAGCCAGTAACACGCGATGAACTAATAGTATGTAAAGGAACTAACTTGTACTCGGAAATGAAAGTATTGTTACACGCGACCACGCAATTTGTTCAAGATCTCTTTCATGCAGATTAAGATGCATTCTGTAATTAAATAAGTTTAAGCAAGGGATTAAAATACGACTGTTGAAATTAAAGACTGGTTTAAGCCTCAACATAGGAACTGCTTGTTAAGCTAATAATCCATTCAATTGGATCTGATACTGGTAATATACCATATATTTCAGTTACTTAAATGGTTGTGTTATGAACTATTTAGTTCTTCTCTTTTACACAAATTGCAAAATATTGTTTCTTAAATTACTAGAAAAGAGAATAATTTGATGTTAACCCACTAGACCTCATGCTTTAAGCAAAATGCTGCCACGAAGAAGAAAAAACATGTTTCAGGGTATTGTATCAAAAACTTTATTTGTTTCTTCAAAAACTATTATTTTTTTTATACCACTAGGTGTTTTAAAATATTGCTAAGCATTTGACTTCTTTTTAAGAAAAAAAATAAAATGATAGGAATTCAAAACAGTCAAGTGAGAACAATAAACAATCGTGATTGCTCAAAAAAAGCAAAAAATTATATTAATTTGAATTTTTGGCATCTTGAATTCAAATTATGTTTTTCGCAATCACGAGCGTGTGTGTGTATGAATTCCGCGCGTGTGTTTGTGTAGGCGCGCGCGTGCGTGTGTGTGTGTGTGTGTGTGTATGTATGCATGTGTGTGCGTGTTGTGTATGCAGTGCTGTGTGTGTGTACGCGCGTGTGTGTAGGCGGTGGTGTGTGTGTATGTAGGTATATGTGTTTGTGTCTGTGTGCAGGCATGAATGTGTGTGTGTATGCAGTGCTGTGTGTGTGTATGCAGTGCTGTGTGTGTGTACGCGCGTGTGTGTAGTACTGGTTTTTAGTTTTGAAATAAGCAATAATTTTTTTTTCATCGTTTGATCATTTTTAAGGTACCTTAAGGTAATCCCCTGATCATTTTTAAGGTAACCCCTTAAGTAACAACCATAGAAGTTTCTTTCATCTCTTATAGCTACAAAAATGTTCCAATCCTGTTTCTAAATTTGTAAACTTTTTGCGCTTCTTTTTCCTCAACTTACCACCTCTTAGTATTTTCATTCTTTTAGATTTTCGGAAAAAAGTTTAACTTCTACCATAAATTTAGACTGAATTTCGTTCAAAAGTTAATCGCTTAACATTTTAGAACGAATAATAGCTATCGTAATAAGAAAAGGGAACATTCTTAAACAAAAAGAAATAAGTTGAGATCGTTGTAAACCTTTCTCGATGAAGATTTAGTTACGTTTAGTAAAATGGATATTACATCTGCATTTTTTTTCACGAATCAGTATGGACTGTTTAAAAGAAACGGAAATGAAAGCATAAAGTAAAAAGAATGTAAAAAAGGAACATAAACGCTGAAAGCTTTTTTGTGTCTTTGATCAAAGAACCTTAGCTCGTTAGTTGGAAAGACCGGAAACTCAATACACATAAAGAGAGAAATTAAGCTGAGATAGGGAAAATAACTTAAAAAGGCATTTTTTTTTTTTTTTTTAGATTAGTAAAGTTAGGAAAACGAAAAACGAAACAAATCAGAATCGTTTGTGTTTCGTTATGGGTGTTTAACATTACAAATGTGATTTGAGTGTTTAAAAAATATGTGCCCAAAGGCGTATTTGAACTCAGATTTTTAAAAGAATAATGCATATAACAAGCAAATGTTTGCATATTACGTAAGTACACAACAAGGTTTGAAATGCATTCGGGATGCAATTGATACTTTAAGGGGTTACAATACCTCAAAAATGATGAAACGATCAAAAAAAATTTTTGATGCTTATTTCAAAACTAAACACTATTCTGAACACACGGAAAAAATTTCATTGCTTTAGTGCGAATATTTAAAAAGTTATGAGTGGTTTTGACCCATGCTCGCTATGTGTTCTTACTCATAAGAAAAACTTAAATTGCTTTTTCTCGATGATGTTTTTTTTTGTGTTTTCATGTCATTAGAATCCCTAAGGATTTTTTTTCTATTAAAGAAGCTTTAAAGTAATACTTTTTGCAATTGAGATAACATATTTGACAAAACTGTGCATTGAATAAGCATTTCATAAATTACTCAAATGTTTAGAGCATGTTAAACCTTTCAAAACCAAATCTTTTAAAAAAAAAACTTTGATTTTTTACATAATTAATCACAGAAAATTATCTAACAAACTCATAATCAAATGAATGCACAGATTTTTAGAGATGATTATAGTGATCGTTTAGCAAAAAGCTTTCTTTTAATTAGTGCAAAAAAAAAAAAAAAAAAACTTAAGAATTTAAAAAAAATTGAAATTTTCCTTAATTTTTTGAATTTGAAAAATATAGGCAATATTTTTAAATTTTGAAAATAAATTATTGATTAAGAAATAAATGTGCATGTTATGGTTTTAAAAAATATATAAAATTCACTTAAATTTTAAAAAATGTTTGAAAGGTACTGTGACCCCCTAAGAACAATTAGAATTGTTTTGGAACGGTTCCGTGTCTTGAAAATTTACAAATAATATTAGTTTTTTTAATTTAATTTTTTAGTAAATTTATAGTGTTTTTTTAATGGACTAAAAACAGGACAAGTACGATGATGCTATACATTTTAATACACAAAAACCTGGACAAGCACAATAATACTATGAATATTAATAGATTAAAAAGGGCAAAAGCATGTTGATGCTACAGATTTTAATAGATTAAAACAATATATAATTAAATATACAATTAAAATAGATTAAACCGGGACAAGTACTATAAATATTATACTATAAATTATATTAGAATAAAAATGGGACTAACACGACGATGCTATACATTTTTATAGGAAAAAAACCGGACAAACACATGTAAATTTTAATCGATAGAGATATCCTGCTGATATAATCGATGTACGCGTTAGCTTTTAATACCGTGAATTAAAAAAAGACTGAGGATCATTGGTAACATGTGACACTTTTGACGTCTGTCTGCCTGATTTGAAATGGAATGGTTGGTTTTCGATATTTTACTTCTAACGACCGCATATGATTACTCTCGCCGATTTCTGATCATTTATTTAAAAAAAAATAATAGTAATTATCGACAGGTGACTTTTTAATTTTAGATCAGAAACCGTTGTCTAAGGCTCTAAGTAAAGTAAGACAAAACAACGTTAGAAGAAGCACAAATTTGCAAATTACAGCAGACAAGTGTTTCGGCGTTACAGGGAACGCCTTTTTCAATGCAAAAAATAAGGAGCTTATGGATGAAAAGACATCCGACAAAAGCCAAGAGCAGATAAACATGCAGTTTAAAAGATAAAAACAGCGGATTAACCAAACACCAATGACAAAGTTATAAACCGATCAGGCACCAATAGGAATACAAGCAAAGGCCAAGAGCTTTCTCTTAGGTACGAAACCCAGAAAGAAAGAATTCAATTGGACAAAGATTAAGCCGAAGTTTAAACAAAAAGAAAAGAAATTGTCAGTAACCGTGAACCGCAAGAAAGGAAAAGCTGAATATAATTCTTATCTGCTCTTGGCTTTTGTCGGATGTCTTTTCATCCATAAGCTCCTTATTTTTTGCATTGAAAAAGGCGTTCCCTGTAACGCCGAAACACGTGTCTGCTGTAATTTGCAAATTTGTGCTTCTTCTAACGTTGTTTTGTCTTACTTTACTGTTCAGCAAAATGTATTTATTAATCTCAAGGCTCTAAGGTCTAAAAAAGCAGCCCTAAAAATATCAGCTGTCAACTGAGTGCATAAAAATAGAATGTTGCTTTTCGGAGTAGTTTAAATCCACGTAGCTTCGGGCAAGCATAGAAGCTTTAGAGAATTGTATTTTAATATCGTCTAGATAAGAAGCCCAAGGGAAAGTAAAGCTGATTTGTTGTTGAATGAACTGTAGGATAATTACCAATTTGTATCTGGTTTAGGAACATTAAATGCGTTTTTGAAAGTTAAGCTTAATATTTGTGGTCTGTTCGGATCAAATAAGTTCGAATTATTGTATTACATAGATTTATGAAAAGAAAAATGTATTTTGGTCGCGTATTTATATTTTACTTGAACACAATACAAAAACTGAAGTTTGCTACTAAAATAATAAAAGCTTGTTTTATTCCTTAACTTTTCCGTTTACTTTTGTTAAATCTTGTCAAATTTCAAGGCTCTCTAATTAATTGTGCTTAGAACCATCACCGCTGGATGGATCATATCAGTTAGTTTTGCTAACTTTTGAAGTGTACTTAGTATTTCTAAAAACACATTAATATTTTAGCGGATGCATGATTTTGAGATGTTAATATCGTGTAACGTTTTTTTTTTTTAAACTATAGCAACAATTGTTATTTAATATTTTTTCGCATTTACGTTCGACACTTCAACACAATATTCTAAAGAAAAATAGAAAAATGGAACTTGGAAAATCTTGAACATATTTAAACTGGACTTAATCCCAGATTTTTAAGTATAAAATTCGAGTTAGCGGTGAAATCTTGACTTAAGTAAATAGTTTAGTAGAAAATAAGGAACACATTTGAAATAATTTATGTTTTTTAAGTTTCCAATGTCAGAGGCTCGGCAATAAAAACACACACACAAAAAAAAAAAAAAAAAACACGGAAAAAGACATCTAAAATACTCGTTCACCTTCCTGTAGTGCTCGGTAGATGACGTTTTGCGGAGAACACTTAAGTGAAGGATGTGGTAGCCGTCCACGAGGAGTTGATTGTTGCATATGGAAAAGTGCGCGTGATGGCGTTGAGTCAAAAATGGAACACTTCTTGGCGTGGCCAGTCGATGATGGTGTTAGTTTTTTTGTTTTTTTGTTTATCTTAAATATGAACAAAATTAAAGGAAAAATTTAACTTTCTTACTTTTAATAAAGCTGAAACTGTACTAGTTTATTTAGAGCCTATTAAACTTTTATACCTCTTAAAACCAAAAAATAGCAATACAGAATCAGGTACATTTCTTCTTTCATTAGTCCAAGTATGTCTTTCGTTATCTGACACCTTCTGCATTTAGAAAGACATTCCTTTTAAGCCAGAAACACGAGTATGCAATTTAGTAACAAAAATTGTGTTTAATCGATCTTTAATCAATCTACCATGTATTTTTTTTCACTTTCGTAATTTTTTTAAAACTGTTTAATCATGCTACGTAGCTACTTAGAAAGAATCTCTTTTAATCAGGTCAAAAACCGCAGTTGAAAATCGGTGTTATTTCATAAACAGTTATGTTGAAAAACATTTATTACGAAAACACCGTGCTCAATAGCATTATTATAATGAATAGTTTAAAGAACTCACAGTTGTGATTTTATAAGCTATTTCATGTCTTAAAACTATAAAATTGAGGCACCATATGAACTAAAATGAAATTTTAGCATACACGAAAAAAAAAAGTCATTTTAGTTTAAAACCAGCCGAAGCCCAACTCTTTTTTTGGTAAAGAATTAAATAATAATTCTAATTAAAAAAAACAATATACAAAACCATTTGTACTCGAAAAGTTATTCAAACGATCATTATTTAATTAGGAAAATTATGTGGGCATTGGGTTGCATGATATTTGTCCCTCTTGTATAGTTTTGTTAAAATTTATTCAGCTCAATTTAATACTAAACACCTGACACAGTAAACCTTTAAAACAATTGACGTTCTTCACTTTGAATGCAGCAAAATACTTCTTTGGAAAAGCCCAATTTTTATGTTTACTTTCCGTTTAAAAATAAACAAGATAGTGCGTTGTTGTTTTTCGTAGTCTTTATCTATTTAGAAGAAGCGTTGAAGGTTGAAGAAAATCTTTTTTTCCTCAGAAACTCAAAATTCCTTATATTTCCGTATTCAGTGAACCGAAAGGATTCCCTTTGATTCGATTTATTCGATAAAAACTGAGCAGAGCGCGAAAATCAAAGTTGACACTCGGTGGGATTTTCTAAAATTTGATGTTAAGCTCTTTCTCTTCAAAGCTACTTCATCTCGATAAAACTCTAAAACTTTATATTTTCATAAAAAAAGTATTTGAAGCATTTTTATGACAAATAATATATTTATTCAAAAAGAGTATTGTGCAAAACGAAAATATATGCGCTACATTTTAAGCAGGATATGAATTTAATGCTACTCCTTACGAAGGCTAAGTAACGTATTTAGCTATATAATACCACATACACATTTCAATTTCGTACTTATTGTATTTACAATTTTTTTTTTTTTTTTTTTGTTTCATTGCAATATTCTAAATGTAATAATTTTTCCAATTTCAAAATTTCAACACGCCTAGAAAAAAGTAAGTCAGCCAAGCTAATTTAGAGTTTTTTAAACAGACAGGAAATAAGCTGCTGTACTAGCAATAGAGAAATGCTACTGCGTAAGCATTACATCCTTATCTATGACTGCATCACAAGTCGACCCTTTTAATTTACTGATCCAGAGTCATCTAAATGATTATATCTCAGTCCTAAAAAAAATAAAAAAAATAAATAAATAAAATAAAAAAAAATTGAATTTTGACATCTTGAATACAAATTATGTTTTTCGCAATCACGAGTGTGTGTATGTAGGCGTGTGTGTGGGGGTATGTGTGTTTGTGTGTAAGGGTATTTGAATGTGTGTATAGGGGTATTTCTATGTGTGTGCAGGCATGTGTGTTTGTGTCTGTGTGCTGGCATAAGTGTGTGGGTAGTTGTGTATATGAATGTGTGTGTGGAGGGGGGTATGTGTATTTGTGTGTAGGCATATGTGTTTGTGTCTGTGTGAATGTGTGGGTAGTTGTGTGTATGTGTTTGTGTATGTGTGTGTAGGTGTATGTGTTTGTGTGTGTGTGTGTGTTTGTAGTTGTGTATGTATGCGCGTGTGTGTAGGACTTGGATGCAACCTGGAGACGGCTTTCGCTATAGGAGCAGCATCGTGAGGAGCCGGTCGACGGTGATGGTGCAGAGGGTGGCGGTGGGAAAATTAAATCAAAGGACATCAAAACAGTCAAGTGAGAACAATAAGCAATCGTGATTGCTTTAAAAAAAAAATGCGGGATAAACGATATTACTGTGCGTTCACTTGACATGAAATTTACATCGCCAAAGGCAATAGATCATACCAGAAGTAAACGACAACAATCATTCATATATTTCCAGGTAAATTTAGATTCTTATAAAAACCTCTAATTAACAAGCTGACGTGCATCACATGACTTCCTTTTACTCCAATTTAATGTCATTTACCCATTACTGGCAATTTTAATGTGATTCAATAGTTTACTCTCTAAATATCACCAATAGTGGCCAAATTGAAACAGATTAAAAAAAAAAAAATCGCCAAATTTGTCGCCAAGTTGGCGACAAAACTTGGCAACCAAAAGACTGGCGATATATCGCTAAGTGTCCGCCAAATCATAACACCACTTGAATTTACATTGAAATCAACAATGATTTCCCCCAAAAAGGAGCAAAAAAACACTCCTTTAAAACACCCGAATGCAACTAAAGGGGAGGTGCACAACTAGACCTCACTAGGAGTAAAGCCCTGGATCCGTCCAAGAGACGGATCGAGGTCTTTAACTAGGAGTACCAAATTTCAACTTTCAAGGACTTACCGTTCTTGAGTTATGCGACATACATACGAACATGCGCAAATCCGCACATACATACGTACATACAATCGTCACGAGAAAATTCGTTGTACTTAACTCGGGGATCGTCAAAATGGATATTTCGCTTGGATATACGTTCTTAGGCACTTATCCACATGTGGTCGAGTCGAAAAAAAAAAAAAAAAACTCAACATTCATTCGGGGGTGAGCGAAATGGAAATTAAGGCCGATTTTTGAGTGAATTTTTTTTCGCGAGTACAGTACTTCCTTTTTTGTAAAAGGAAGTAAAATATATGTGTCTCACTGTTTCTACTTACTGGGGGAAGAGTGAGACAAAATTGCATTTCGTTTTTATATTTTTTCTCGTTTGTATGAATTCTTAGTTTTTCTAGATCCATTTTTATTATACCTATATCGGTGACAAATATTGTATTATTTGATAAAAAAAATTACTTTCTGTGTCTTTTAGCAATAAAAAATATAATTAAATTTTCGAGTCTCACTGTTTCCTTACTTTCAGAATAATGCAAGTCGCTATAACTTCAACATCTATACTTTTTTTTTGGTTGCTAAATATTCGATGCCAGTAAAAACATACCACACGTCTTAGTATAAATTCAGTATATATTTATATGTATACATTATATTTCATTATATATTCCTTCATACTTTTCATGCTTAAACTTTTTTTTTTTTTTGCATACTCACACATTGTTATCCTATAGTTCAAATTCCGTTTCGAGGCGAATTTATGTTCAAATTTTTATGCACTTCACATATAATTGTTTCAAGTCAAAAATGAAGCTCAGTACAAATGCTATTTCATATTTTATCAAGCCAATTATCTAAAGATTATTTTACAGTATAAAGTTTAAAAATGTTTATCTCTATGGACAAAGAACATTGCTAGAGCTAAAGTAGCATTTGTTTAAAAAAAAATTAAAAAATAGAAGAAAGAAAGGTAGAAAGTGAAATATGCTTCCCTTGGAATATTTCGTTGAAACGTAAAGCGAAGGCTTCAGTCGCTTATTGTAATAATAATAAAAGGTGTAAAATGTGCAACTTTATTTTTAATGTGGGCCGAAATTCGATAGTGATATCGTTAGTCACTAGTTAGACATAGTCGAAATTTAAAAAAAAAACAAAAAACTTTATGAATTCGTTTAAAACCATCTTAACTATTTGTCAAAGCTTTTAACGTACTAGAGTTATTTCAAAAATAACATACATATATGGTATTCAAAGAAAAATAAAGGAGTTAAGCAATAAAAACAAAATTAATTAAAATTTCTGTTAAATTATTTTATTAAGATTTTTTATACAATGGCAAAGTGTCTGAAATACGATGAAGACTCCAACAAATATTTTAAATTTTGGTTGTACCTTCCATGGACCAACCTGTTGTTCAAGGGTAAGCACGCTTATTTACTAGACTTTAAATCCCGGTTATCACCAAATTTGCCATTTCAACTGCGCTTGCGCGCGGACTTTGCTTTTTCGGCTTTCTGTTTTAAGATTTTGTGTAGCTTGTTTATATTAAGGCTGAGCTAGAGATCCAATAAATTAATGAATGCGATTAGAATATTTTCACAGCGATTTCGTGATAGATAATTTGAAACTACGGATATGAATAATTGATAATCTTTATAATGTGAAGAGAAAAATGACGCTTCAATATTTATTGGTTTGGAAATATTTATTTAACATGAACGTAAAACACGTTGTGTACTTCAAAAATGACTGGAATACGAGTACAGATATCCATCTTTTGCGGATATTTACTTTAGTCGTAAACAACTTAGAGTTATACATTTTTATTTAGGTTGATGGGTCGGATTTGTGCTAGAAATGATGCTGCAATTTTAGTACGCTCTTCTGAGGTTAAAAATTTGGCCCTGAAAAGGGCCTTTGTTTGATATAAAAATCAGACTCCGAATCCATTAATAATTAAGACTCAAAACTCAATCTTTACCGAGGCCTAAAACTAAATCAGAGAAAGTTTTGTGATTTCTAATTTTTATCTGTTGCTATCTCATATTTATTTAAAAAAAATAAAATGTTTTCAATTAATTTTAGCAAGATTCTTGAAATAAGCTGTCCGCGCGCAAGCGCAGTTGAAATGGCATATTTGTGATAACCGAGATTTAACGTCGAGTCGCTTAGGTCCCATAATTTGACACGCTTGTTAAACATCAGCTTAGGTTTTCCAGCATACTAGCACACGTATTCTTTGCTACACACATACATCTATATTTTCCAGAAACTACTATTAAACTATTCGACATTCCTTAAGCATTCAATTGAATCCATGGTTGAAACTGAAAGTTTTCACAAATCAAATACTTTCTTCTTTATATATCTTAC
This sequence comes from Uloborus diversus, assembly GCF_026930045.1. NCBI lineage: Eukaryota > Metazoa > Arthropoda > Arachnida > Araneae > Uloboridae > Uloborus > Uloborus diversus. The sequence continues at coordinate 12,486,078 of NC_072735.1, forward strand.
TAAACGAGCTGATGTGTGCCTCACATGACTTCCTTTTACTCAAATTTAATGTCATTTTCCCATTATTGGTAATTTTAACGTGATTCAATAGTTTACCCTAATAATATCACCAAGATTGGCCAAATTAAAACCATATTTAAAAAAAAAAATCGTCAAATTTGTGCCAAGTTTGCTACAAAACTTGGCAACCGAAAGATTGGCGATATATCGCCAAGTGTCCGCCAAATTGCAACACAACTTGAGTTTACATCGAAATTAACAATGCTTTCCCCCAAACAGGAGCAAAAGACCCCCTTAGAAACACCCGAATGCAATCAAAAGGGAAGGTGCACAACTAGACCCCACTAGGAGTCTACGTACTAAATTGCAACTTTCTAGGACATGCCGTTCTTGAGTTATGCGACATACATACGCACATACATACTAACATACGTACATACAGACGTCACGAGAAAACTCGTTGTAACAAACTCGGGAATCGTCAAAATGGACATTTCGCGTGTCCATACGTTCTTAGGCACTTATCCACGTGTGGTCGAGTCGAAAAAAATCTCGACATTCATTCGGGTGTGAGCAAAATGGAATTTAAGATCGATTTTTGAGTGAAAACTTTTTCTCGAATACAATACTTCCTTTTTTGTAAAAGGAAGTAAAAATAAATAAATAAATAACTAAAGTAAAAAAAGTTTTAGTTTTTTTTTTGCTTGCGGTTTTTATTTTTAAAACTTGATAGTTCATTGTAGGTTACGTTCGTATAACGCTACTGGTCAACTGGTGACTAATGTTCTAATAGAGCTACCGGTTAACCGGTTAGTAGTAAGAGCCGCGATATAAGGGACAGAAGGAGGAAAACAACTCAACAGTGGGAAGGGGCGTGGTCGTCGGCCATCTTGGATGGGCGCCATCTTGGATGATCACGTGATCATCTTGTAATCTTTCAGGAGGGGTATTTTCGGATGACGTCATTTTGCGTCAGTTAATTTCTTTTAATTTCTTGAATATTTAATTTCTAATTATCTCTTAATTTCTTGATTATTTAATTTCTTAATTATTTAATTTAATTTAATTTCTAATAATTTACTGAACGTGATTCATGAGTGTAATCTAAAATGCTACTGCCGGGAATCGAACCCTCGGCCTCTGGATTACGAGCTTTGCATGCTAACCACTAGACAAGGCAAGTTCTTATCAGAGAAGGAAAATAATGTTTTAAATGGAAACTCGTTTGTGGCGCCATCTATCGGGGAACATCTCTGAGCGGATAATCAGAATTTTATTCAGTGCTAATGGCGCCATCTAGTGATGTTTAAAATGTTTAATTGTGAATTCTTATTTAAAAAAAAAATTATTTTTGGAAGGAATAATGCTTCGCTGTGAATTAAAATGTTATGGAGTGGATTTGAACTCGTGACATAAAGATTCTTCAGTCGGCGGTATGGTCAACGCCTTAGACCGCTCGGCTGAAGAATCTTACAAAGAAGTAACAATTTAAAGTTCATATACTCACACAGGGGATAATTTTACAATTAAATGATGAAAGTCAAGAGTAGATGAATCAGACAAAAGAATTTTAATGACAAAGAGCCTAATCAAAGCAACGTGATCTAATAAATCCTTAAGAGAGAGATAAAATATTTATTTTTGCTTTTTAAGGGGTGATTGCTACATGATTAAGAAATTTTCTTGTTTAAATTTGTTCCAGACAGGATGACCAATTCAATGAGACTACGTCACAAGTCTCAATTACTGGACGAATCAGAGTTCAGATTGTTATCAGCTTATCTGAGCAATTCTAGCTTTATTTCAGTAAAGACATCAGTTTGAAGTGTTCTGCTGTCGGGTTCACTAGACGTTTACACCATGAGCTTCAAGGGTCAGAAACGAAAATGCGACAGTACAAGCAACTCTGCCAAGTCGGCAAAATTTGACGAAATTAAAGTAAGTATTGCTCCTTTATTCGTTTTTGAAAATAAGAATAGTGTATTTGTTTGAAAACTTTATGATTTATTCTAATTTTCTATTGCAGCCGGGAAACCCATTTTTGGAGAAGGACGTGCCAGAAGGACTTTTTCCGATTGGAGAAGAGGTGTTCGTGTATCCCAATACTTTCCAGAGCAACGTCAGCCTGCAGATACGAAAATTTCACAAATATGGAGAAAAGTACTACCCGACGAAGGAAGGGATCTCCTTGCGGCCTTGGTGGGCTACAGATATCATAGGAAAGAAATCAGTGCCTCAAACCAAGCAACAACTGCGTACGATATTTGAACATGAACTCACCATCGAGAGCAATGACTTTGCTCATTTCAAATTCACGCGTTTAGCACCAAATGGAGAGCCCCGATCAATCACACTATCGGCAGAGCAATGGACTGAAATGATCCGACAACAAAATGCTATTACGAATGCGTTGCTAGATCATGTATTCCGTGAAATGGACTTTTTGAACGCGTACAGTACCATAACGAATACCACAGTAGCAAAAAGCACCTTGCCTGCTTCGTTGGATACAAGTTTGGGTACGCATTACCTTCACAACGTGCTAGAGAGTGTTCTGTGTAAAATGTTCAAAGACAAGGGACTTAAAGATCCCGAAATGTTAGCTGAAGAACTACATGGGAATCGCATTGAGAATTTTAATTCTCTTGCACTAGCTATGGACGTTTTAGAAATGGCCGAAGAATTTCGGGAAAATTTGTGGGAAGACCCAACATTTTTGTGTATGAAGCCCGCAATGTATGTAACTGAACATTTTTTAAAACATGTAGAACTAAACAAAGTTCTGTCTTCTGTCCGTGAAAAACTATGTCCATCAGACGCATTTGAGTATTTTGAATAAAAATGTGAAAAAAAAAAAAAAAATGTACACAAATGAAAATTTGATATTATGTTTGTAAATTGCTTTAAGAAAAAAATAAAATGTCATTGCTAAGAAAAAATTGTGCCGTTATTGTAACATTTTTCAAGAAGGAAAAAAGAAGTTCTGCATTAAAAAAAAAAAAAAAAAGATATTGTTACATTTTAATAACACATTCTCGGGGGAAATATATGCGAAATACGTTGCTTATACTAAATTTTGTCTTTGTTGTATTAGTTTGAAAGAAAAAAAGTTGTTCTGCATTGAAAAAAAAAAAAAAAAAAAAAAAAACTTTACAGACAACTCAGATTAAAACTTTGGAAAAAAAATATTTTCCGTAATATATTATTAGGAAAAAATAATATGTTTGTTAAAATACAATAAAACTATGATTTAGTTTTCTGGATTGTAGAAATGAGGCAGTAAAATAAAATTTATATCAATACGTTTTTCAAAATTTATAATTTTCTCTTTGTATTTTTTCCATATATCCGAGTTACATGAAGCGTGTGATGTCTCGGAAGCAAAGGGGGAGGAGAACGGTTCTAGTTCTGTGTATTGTTTTCAATCCATTGACATGTTTAAGCTTTAATATCTAATTTTAGCCTTTCTCTTAGTATTAGTCGAAGTCCTTGGCATGTACTAATCTATTGAAATATCACAAAAATTATATTTTCATTCAGACTTAATTACAAAACCGTACAATGAGACGAAGAAAGCATCGACAGTATAAGTATTACTTACAAGAAAGTGCATATAGAAAGATATGAAAGAGTGATGTCGAAGTCTAATCCATCAACTATATTTAACAACACAATAAAAACACAAGTTTCTTTTAAAATGATAAACATCATTTATTCACACACAGTGAAAAACAATTAAACAAACTTACACCTTTAAGGGAAAACTCTTCAAAACTTTCAAGCATATTCTTAACATCGATTACATTGAATAAATCAGACACAAAACATTTTAAACATGGACTGTCAACATTCAGAGTAACGAACTCACGAGCCAAGGCTTCCCAATTAGCATTATAAAGAGCCTGTTCGAAAAAAGTGTCGAATTTTCGTCCCCTTCTTAATGATTCACATTCATGCACTCTCATGTAAAAAATGAATATATTTTTACAATCCGTGCATTCTTTTTAGAAAGACAGTTTATGTTTCGTATGAGTTCATTAAATAGGCACTTACGTAGAGAATCAGCTAATACATCAATTCTTTGTGCTGTGCATGTGTTGATTTCATCACATCGACTACCACAGGGATATTTTTTCTCAATTTCCGAAAGGATGTGCTCTTTTAGAGTACAAGTCATAAGTTTGTCTTTGACACTACGTGAGATACAAGGGGACGCGTAACACAATTTGTCAATCTAGCTTTCCATAAGTAGCACTCTCTCTGGCATCAACTGGAACACTTCTCGTTTTAGTTTGAACAATCTTTGCACACTAACACAGATGTTACCATTTGCACTCTCGTTGAATACACAAACGTTCTTTTTTACAACAAAAGCGAAATCACGGTCTTCGATTAATTTTTGATTTATATTTTTACGTAGACTTGAAATAAGCGAACTCCACACATCTGGTTCTAAGAAAATACCATCCTTAGTTGGACGAAAAATACCATCTTTCCCACATGTGTATCTTCTAATCTGCACGCGTGTACGTTTCCGAAAAGAATTCACTAAAGTGAAAATATTATCACCCAAGTGTATCATATCATCTGGCTGGGGGAGTAGGCTCAATGTACATTTTCGTGCTCGTTGCATCCATCTGTTCAACTTCAAGCTTCAAAGTTTCAGAATGATTTCCAGCAACGTCACTCATTCTTAACTTTTTCATAGGATTAGAAGTCTCAATGCCAAAATATTTTTTCTTTGAACTTAAAAGATAAAGCAAACTAGGTTTTAACACTAGCGTGTTAAGAAAAATCCTAAGTATATAGAGCAAAATTACACGACGTCTTTCCAAGCACAGAATCACACTGAAAATGATTCTCCAAACATCCACTATAAACCAACGCATATTCACTTTAACCAAAGAGAAGAAGTGTACATATGTTTCATGCTATTGACGTCATAGAATATCACATGAACTTTTGAGTAGAGTTGAGTTGTTTTCCACAGTATTCGGATTTTTAGAAAATGCCATGCGGGCGATTTCTCGGAAGCAAAGGGGGAACTGTGAGGGTGGCAAATCAAGGGTGTAGTAGCAATCCTTTACTCATTCCTGGTCTGGTGAATCACCTTGCCGGGAACGATGATTAATCAATGGAAGAAAAGGATCCGAACACATGCAGCACCGAGTAATAAAGCGGTTCAATGAATGAAATTTCAAAAAAAAAAAAAAAAAACTGATCTTATAATAAATGCTTTTAATTAAAAAAAAGCTTTCTTAGTTTCCAAAATCCGTCTCTTAATATCAGAAAGAATATCGTTCTGAATGAACATTGATCCTAGTTAAATGAAATTTCTTAGCGTTTCAAACTTAAAGTTCCCAATCACAAGATAATTTTGGAAGTAAACAACTCTAGTACAGGACATTTTTTTTACACTTTTTATTCTAAGCTTAGTTATATGAGTCTATGATTTATTTAGTTTTCAATATTTAGAGCATGGAAATTTTAAATTCTCATTCTTTTCCTATGTGAGTTTAAGTTTTATCAGTCCTTGATTTTGCACTTCTACATTTCTTGCAAAAGTTTACCATTATGAAACTTAGTTTATATCATTTTGACTTTGCAATGGTTACATTTTAATAAATTTTGCGATGTGATTAGTACTTTTAAATACTGTCTCTTCATTTTTAACTAGAGAAATCTTAGTTTTTTGGTAATTTGAAAATTAGAAGTTCTGTATTTTCATTCAACGTTTTTGTTATGTGTGCGTAAATTTCTACAATTCATGATTAATATTGTTATATTTTTTTGACTAAATTTTATTATAAGAATAATAAATGTTTTTGAACTCGGAAATTCTTACAATTTGACAAATACAAGTGTGTCAAAAGTTTATTAATTCCTGCTTGATACTTTGCTTTTGCTATGTGTTTAGTACTAATTTTCTCACTTGTGTTTAACGAGAGAAGTTAAACACAAGCGAAAATGCAGAAATTCTAAGTTTTTTTCAAATTGCAAGTTCTACGTTTTCACCCAACGTTTTTGTTGTTGCATGCAAAAATTTCTCGATTAGTACTATTTATGTATAAGTACTAGATATTTTTGTCTAAAATTTACTATACGAATATTGGTTGTTTTTGGGTTCAGAACTTATTGCACTTTTTCATTAAAGTTTTGCTATGTGAGTCTAAAGATTTTTGGTCCCTACTCGGTACCTTGAGTTATATTTTCAAAGTTTTACAAGATGAATCTTAATCTTTTTGACTTGGTTTTATTAATTTACTTATCTATTTGCATTTTGATTAAGTTTTGCTAAGTGATTAGTGCTTTTACAATCCCATTCACACTCTTATGTTTAACTAGAGAAATCTTAGTTTTTGGTATTTTGAACTTAGAAATTATAAATTTTCATTCAATGTGTTTATGTGTGAGTAAATATTTATCATATCATGATTAATTGAGCAAAGTACTCATGTGCAACTAAGATAATGCAGGTATATCAATACTATAACTCTTTTCTAAATTTACGTTTTAGTAAAAGTTCTATAGTTCCTGGTAAATTTAAAAAGGTTATCTTTATAACAGGCAAACATAAAGTTCGTTTTCCAATTTAAAAAAAAAAAAAAGTTGGTGTGTGGGGAGATGTTTCTTTACACTCGATGTAAATAGATGATATAGTGGTCGAGATCTGATCAAGATTTCAATTTTCTTTATGATGAGTTTATAACTTGTATTTTTTGGCGGGGCACAAAGGCGCGGGATTAAAAAGCACAAGCACATTTCATCAAGAGTCAATGGTAAATAAATCCCATGCCTCTGCGCCCCGCCAAAAAATACAAGTTATAAACTCATCATAAAGAAAATTGAAATCTTGATCAGATCTCGACCACTATATCATCTATTTACATCGAGTGTAAAGAAACATCTCCCCACACACCAACTTTTTTTTTTTTTTAAATTGGAAAACGAACTTTGTGTTTGCCTGTTATAAAGATAACCTTTTTAAATTTACCAGGAACTATAGAACTTTTACTAAAACGTAAATTTAGAAAAGAGTTATAGTATTGATATACCTGCATTATCTTAGTTGCACATGAGTACTTTGCTCAATTAATCATGATATGATAAATATTTACTCACACATAAACACATTGAATGAAAATTTATAATTTCTAAGTTCAAAATACCAAAAACTAAGATTTCTCTAGTTAAACATAAGAGTGTGAATGGGATTGTAAAAGCACTAATCACTTAGCAAAACTTAATCAAAATGCAAATAAATAAGTAAATTAATAAAACCAAGTCAAAAAGATTAAGATTCATCTTGTAAAACTTTGAAAATATAACTCAAGGTACCGAGTAGGGACCAAAAATCTTTAGACTCACATAGCAAAACTTTAATGAAAAAGTGCAATAAGTTCTGAACCCAAAAACAACCAATATTCGTATAGTAAATTTTAGACAAAAATATCTAGTACTTATACATAAATAGTACTAATCGAGAAATTTTTGCATGCAACAACAAAAACGTTGGGTGAAAACGTAGAACTTGCAATTTGAAAAAACTTAGAATTTCTGCATTTTCGCTTGTGTTTAACTTCTCTCGTTAAACACAAGTGAGAAAATTAGTACTAAACACATAGCAAAAGCAAAGTATCAAGCAGGAATTAATAAACTTTTGACACACTTGTATTTGTCAAATTGTAAGAATTTCCGAGTTCAAAAACATTTATTATTCTTATAATAAAATTTAGTCAAAAAAATATAACAATATTAATCATGAATTGTAGAAATTTACGCACACATAACAAAAACGTTGAATGAAAATACAGAACTTCTAATTTTCAAATTACCAAAAAACTAAGATTTCTCTAGTTAAAAATGAAGAGACAGTATTTAAAAGTACTAATCACATCGCAAAATTTATTAAAATGTAACCATTGCAAAGTCAAAATGATATAAACTAAGTTTCATAATGGTAAACTTTTGCAAGAAATGTAGAAGTGCAAAATCAAGGACTGATAAAACTTAAACTCACATAGGAAAAGAATGAGAATTTAAAATTTCCATGCTCTAAATATTGAAAACTAAATAAATCATAGACTCATATAACTAAGCTTAGAATAAAAAGTGTAAAAAAAATGTCCTGTACTAGAGTTGTTTACTTCCAAAATTATCTTGTGATTGGGAACTTTAAGTTTGAAACGCTAAGAAATTTCATTTAACTAGGATCAATGTTCATTCAGAACGATATTCTTTCTGATATTAAGAGACGGATTTTGGAAACTAAGAAAGCTTTTTTTTAATTAAAAGCATTTATTATAAGATCAGTTTTTTTTTTTTTTTTTTTTTTGAAATTTCATTCATTGAACCGCTTTATTACTCGGTGCTGCATGTGTTCGGATCCTTTTCTTCCATTGATTAATCATCGTTCCCGGCAAGGTGATTCACCAGACCAGGAATGAGTAAAGGATTGCTACTACACCCTTGATTTGCCACCCTCACAGTTCCCCCTTTGCTTCCGAGAAATCGCCCGCATGGCATTTTCTAAAAATCCGAATACTGTGGAAAACAACTCAACTCTACTCAAAAGTTCATGTGATATTCTATGACGTCAATAGCATGAAACATATGTACACTTCTTCTCTTTGGTTAAAGTGAATATGCGTTGGTTTATAGTGGATGTTTGGAGAATCATTTTCAGTGTGATTCTGTGCTTGGAAAGACGTCGTGTAATTTTGCTCTATATACTTAGGATTTTTCTTAACACGCTAGTGTTAAAACCTAGTTTGCTTTATCTTTTAAGTTCAAAGAAAAAATATTTTGGCATTGAGACTTCTAATCCTATGAAAAAGTTAAGAATGAGTGACGTTGCTGGAAATCATTCTGAAACTTTGAAGCTTGAAGTTGAACAGATGATGCAACGAGCACGAAAATGTACATTGAGCCTACTCCCCCAGCCAGATGATATGATACACTTGGGTGATAATATTTTCACTTTAGTGAATTCTTTTCGGAAACGTACACGCGTGCAGATTAGAAGATACACATGTGGGAAAGATGGTATTTTTCGTCCAACTAAGGATGGTATTTTCTTAGAACCAGATGTGTGGAGTTCGCTTATTTCAAGTCTACGTAAAAATATAAATCAAAAATTAATCGAAGACCGTGATTTCGCTTTTGTTGTAAAAAAGAACGTTTGTGTATTCAACGAGAGTGCAAATGGTAACATCTGTGTTAGTGTGCAAAGATTGTTCAAACTAAAACGAGAAGTGTTCCAGTTGATGCCAGAGAGAGTGCTACTTATGGAAAGCTAGATTGACAAATTGTGTTACGCGTCCCCTTGTATCTCACGTAGTGTCAAAGACAAACTTATGACTTGTACTCTAAAAGAGCACATCCTTTCGGAAATTGAGAAAAAATATCCCTGTGGTAGTCGATGTGATGAAATCAACACATGCACAGCACAAAGAATTGATGTATTAGCTGATTCTCTACGTAAGTGCCTATTTAATGAACTCATACGAAACATAAACTGTCTTTCTAAAAAGAATGCACGGATTGTAAAAATATATTCATTTTTTACATGAGAGTGCATGAATGTGAATCATTAAGAAGGGGACGAAAATTCGACACTTTTTTCGAACAGGCTCTTTATAATGCTAATTGGGAAGCCTTGGCTCGTGAGTTCGTTACTCTGAATGTTGACAGTCCATGTTTAAAATGTTTTGTGTCTGATTTATTCAATGTAATCGATGTTAAGAATATGCTTGAAAGTTTTGAAGAGTTTTCCCTTAAAGGTGTAAGTTTGTTTAATTGTTTTTCACTGTGTGTGAATAAATGATGTTTATCATTTTAAAAAGAAACTTGTGTTTTTATTGTGTTGTTGAATATAGTTGATGGATTAGACTTCGACATCACTCTTTCATATCTTTCTATATGCACTTTCTTGTAAGTAATACTTATACTGTCGATGCTTTCTTCGTCTCATTGTACGGTTTTGTAATTAAGTCTGAATGAAAATATAATTTTTGTGATATTTCAATAGATTAGTACATGCCAAGGACTTCGACTAATACTAAGAGAAAGGCTAAAATTAGATAATAAAGCTTAAACATGTCAATGGATTGAAAACAATACACAGAACTAGAACCGTTCTCCTCCCCCTTTGCTTCCGAGACATCACACGCTTCATGTAACTCGGATATATGGAAAAAATACAAAGAGAAAATTATAAATTTTGAAAAACGTATTGATATAAATTTTATTTTACTGCCTCATTTCTACAATCCAGAAAACTAAATCATAGTTTTATTGTATTTTAACAAACATATTATTTTTTCCTAATAATATATTACGGAAAATATTTTTTTTCCAAAGTTTTAATCTGAGTTGTCTGTAAAGTTTTTTTTTTTTTTTTTTTTTTTTCAATGCAGAACAACTTTTTTTCTTTCAAACTAATACAACAAAGACAAAATTTAGTATAAGCAACGTATTTCGCATATATTTCCCCCGAGAATGTGTTATTAAAATGTAACAATATCTTTTTTTTTTTTTTTAATGCAGAACTTCTTTTTTCCTTCTTGAAAAATGTTACAATAACGGCACAATTTTTTCTTAGCAATGACATTTTATTTTTTTCTTAAAGCAATTTACAAACATAATATCAAATTTTCATTTGTGTACATTTTTTTTTTTTTCACATTTTTATTCAAAATACTCAAATGCGTCTGATGGACATAGTTTTTCACGGACAGAAGACAGAACTTTGTTTAGTTCTACATGTTTTAAAAAATGTTCAGTTACATACATTGCGGGCTTCATACACAAAAATGTTGGGTCTTCCCACAAATTTTCCCGAAATTCTTCGGCCATTTCTAAAACGTCCATAGCTAGTGCAAGAGAATTAAAATTCTCAATGCGATTCCCATGTAGTTCTTCAGCTAACATTTCGGGATCTTTAAGTCCCTTGTCTTTGAACATTTTACACAGAACACTCTCTAGCACGTTGTGAAGGTAATGCGTACCCAAACTTGTATCCAACGAAGCAGGCAAGGTGCTTTTTGCTACTGTGGTATTCGTTATGGTACTGTACGCGTTCAAAAAGTCCATTTCACGGAATACATGATCTAGCAACGCATTCGTAATAGCATTTTGTTGTCGGATCATTTCAGTCCATTGCTCTGCCGATAGTGTGATTGATCGGGGCTCTCCATTTGGTGCTAAACGCGTGAATTTGAAATGAGCAAAGTCATTGCTCTCGATGGTGAGTTCATGTTCAAATATCGTACGCAGTTGTTGCTTGGTTTGAGGCACTGATTTCTTTCCTATGATATCTGTAGCCCACCAAGGCCGCAAGGAGATCCCTTCCTTCGTCGGGTAGTACTTTTCTCCATATTTGTGAAATTTTCGTATCTGCAGGCTGACGTTGCTCTGGAAAGTATTTGGATACACGAACACCTCTTCTCCAATCGGAAAAAGTCCTTCTGGCACGTCCTTCTCT